>NW_011499872.1:85740-169197 GCF_000495115.2 Populus euphratica | reverse complement strand
CAGCAGGAAAAAAATATAAAGCGAGAAAGGAGAAAAATGAAATTAAGAAGAATGGGACAGCGAAGCACATGCTTTACTGATAATTGATTTGCACATTGGTTATTTTAGTATACGGAGGAATTATTTTTTATAACGAAATACACAAAGGTCTCATAAATCTTTTTTTACACGTGTAAATATATTTACATAAATCTCTTAATAAACATGGAAAACACCAGCAATCTTTCTAATCACGTGGTTTTTTAGCAGAATTAATCATGGAACAGGGTATATTATCACATGTTTCCAAGGTTACTCCATCAATTATTTTGACCACAGCGCCAAAAAGTTAAAGATGGAAGGTAGGTGTCGGATCCATTTGTAATATTTTTCTTTTTCTCGTACGCTTCTGATTTTTTGTTTTTTTTCTTTTAGTCAAATCCATCCCCGAATTGAAGTGGTCAAGTACTGGAAAAAAAAGAAAACTATTCCTTTAGGATAAGTGTTTCCTTGTTAACCACTAACGTTGGTATCATCGTTGTACTTTGCTTTCCCATGTTCTCTCTGGAATCGATTGTCCAAATCTAATACCAAAAGTAAAGATCATGACAAGTTAGCATAGTTTTAAAAACTGGTTCGGTTGATAGCTCTATTCAGATTCAATTTATCAGGAGTTAGAACCAGGTGAAATTAAAAAAATAAATAAAATTTGATGATATCTGGTTATAACCCATTAATTTTTTAAAAATTAATTTGGAAAATTTAATGACTGGGTTAAAATCTAGAATCTAAATTTCAAGCAGGACCAACCGAACGGATCTAAAAACCATTCACCTTAGATCTAGCACTCCCCACTCAAAATTATTTGCTGTTCAAAGGAATTAATTAATGCTCCAATTTTAACATCAAAGGATGCGGGGCGTGGTACGTAAATTTCTTAATATCTGTGTTCTTTTTCATTAAAAAGTGCTAGATGTGACTGGTTTTAAACTTGAATCTAGACATGAATTAAAAAATTAAAAGTATGGTGTAATTATGGAATGCAAGACTTTATTATAAGATATTATTTCCATAATCTTATACCATTACACTAGCTTACAGATTACAATGTTCCTTTTCGATTTTCTTGATTTTTTAATAAATATTAAAATACTTATTAAATTCTTAATATTGATTTATAGGGATTAACTACATCACGGGACATGCTCGTCACCGTATTTTTTAATCTTAAAAAAAGTATACAGTGATTTAATACGATAACATAAGAGATCTTCAATCACTGTAACTTGACCTCGACTCTCAATTATGAACCGGGGACATGAATTATTTTATTCAATATTTAATCCTGATGAAATATAAATATCAATTAAATAAGAGCGTTCTGATCTAAGCAGTGACATAATCAAGTGTGGGTGGTGCACATGAGATTTTACTGTACAGTCGCATCTCTGAACAGTCCACCACGCAGAAAACAAATGGCTTTATGCAGAGCGCGTGGGAGTAGAGAACCTAACTTTCGTGTGGCGACCGTAATGGCCCACCGCACCTTATCTTGGTTGGGGAAGTGAATTGCTTACGTGGAAGACAATGACTGGGCAGTGACCATTTATGGAGCATTCCACGTATATTTATTTATTCGGGAAAAGACTAACTTTCAAGAGTAGACTTATACTAAGTGTTTGTTCGGTTTTTTTTTTAAATATTTTTTTAATTTTTTTTGTATTTATTAATATTAAAAAAAAATAATTAATGAAAAATATTTTTTAATTAAAATAAAATTTAGTTTGATTTTTAGAAAAGTATTTAAAAAAATAAATAAATGAAAAACACTTTTCAAAAGTTATAAAAATTTAAAAATATTATATTATTTGCTGGTTATATCAAATTTGATCATCAAACTATTAAAGGATATATGCATATATATATATATATATATATCATTTAAAATATTTATTTTTAAATTTTATCTCTTGAAATTTAATTTTTATATCAAATTTAATCATCGTTTTTATAATTATTATTTTTTCTTATTATATATATATATATATATTATTTTGAATATTTATTTTTAAATTTATCTCTTAAAACTTAATTTTTATGCCAAATGTAATCCTTATTTTTATAATTTTTATTTTTTTTATTTTTTATTGAAATTTTTTATCTATTAAATCATGTCCTTATTCTTTTGATTTCTATTTATTTTATTTGAAATAATTTATGAAATATTAATTATTATTATTTTAATTTTTTCACTTTTCATCTTTAATTTTTTAGATTTGATCTCTATTATTTTAATTATTATTTATTTTACTTTGGATAATTTATGAAATTATTTTTTAAAATTTTGTTTTCATTCAAATTTTTTATTATTAAATTTTTTTTTCTTATTATTTTAATAAATTTTTAAAAATAAAATATTAATAAGTTATTTTTTATCTCATTTTTCATTGTATAACCAAGTTCTGGAAAATATTTTTAAACTTATTTTTTATTACATTATTGAACATCAAAAAATATTTTTTTTTTTTAATCTATGTTTTTTAAATTCATTTTAAAAAATTACTTTTCAATAAACAAATAAAAAAAATTCGTTTCGGTTGAATCTTAAGTTTTATTTTTGCTTTCGGTAGAAAATTTATTTTTGCGGCATCCTCTTGATTTTAGATTTTAAATTCACCATGAAAGATAAAAAAATGATATTAGATCCACTTGTAAATATCAAAGAAGGCAGAGGATGAGTGCATTGTAGTTTTATAATTCATATCAAGTGAAAGGAAAGGCAGTAATCTTAATTGCAAAGTGTTATGATAACTTTTATATTTGGTACATGTAGCTTTCATTCATTATGTGCCCATCCCATCCCATCACATCTAGTAAACACCTTCATGGCTAGAATTGTATAAATTATCATTATTTTCCCCTTTTCTCAACCCAGTCAAGATATCGCCAACTAATTTTCTTATATATATATATATATATATATATATATTAAAAAAATCATTGTGGCAGAGAATTTGGGTGTTCGCCAACTAATTTTCTTATATATATATATTAAAAAAAATCATCGTGGCAGAGAATTTGGGTGGTTTATTCAAAACCCATCAAATTTTCAGGACTAAAATGTATAATTTTTAAGATTTTAGAAATTTAATGTCAATTACATTATCATATATAGTTCAACTTTTCAAATGTTCATGGAATTTTTATTTTTTCACTGTCTTTGTTTGATTATTCTAGAATAAAATAAAATTATAAATCTGCTTATCACAAGGTCGAGGAAATAAAAAAAATCGAGAATATGAAGTTTTAAAACAGAAGGTTGTAATAAAAAGTAAACTGTCCAAACGATGAACCATAAGGTAGCTGTGCGAGCTGCAAGCAAGTGGCGTGGTGCTTTTAATGCAGTAGCAAGCATTGATTTTATCAGGCATCCGTCACATCTAATAAATAACACTGTTTTATTTTTCAGAATCATAGAAGCATCAATTGATTAGAATTTCAGTAAAGAAAAACCGCTGGTTTGCAAGCTGCATATATTCAGCGAATGAGCGGGTTCGGTAAAATTTGTTTTTTTAGCGTGTTTTTAAAATGTATTTTTTAAAAATAAAATATTAAATTAATATTTTTTATTTTTTAATATGAAAAATAAAAATTCTAATATATATATTTTTTAAAAAAAGGAATCTAGCAAAAACAGGCAAAAAAAACATGATGGTTTTTTTTTTTGAGAGCCAAATCACTATAAAACAATCTCTCAAAAATTCTCTCGATTCGACATGATTTCCTGGGAGACGTAGCGTGTAATACAGTAAAGGAGACAGTTATAATTATAATCCATGAAAATTATTGAAAAAAATAAACTCGTCACTCTAACTCCAAGCATTTCATGGAAATAAAGGGGTGATCCGTGATCCTCCCCCGCTAAACACAAAATCCTTTGTTTTGATAAGAGCAAAATATATATTTTATTAATTGATAATTATGGTCTGCTTTTTGAAAGGATAATAGGAGAGTCGTGGCTCGGGATTCAAACCAGGCGAGCAATGCGACCCGAGACAGCAAGAAAATAAATAAAAAAAATCAACTTAAATACTTAAATCCCGCGAGCAGCCCTTCGATGCACCCATTGATCAAATCCTGATAAAATAAATCTAGTTGGTCAACGTGTAACTTTGTGATTCACGGCCATTAAAGCTTTGTAGTTAGTCAAAGTGTCCTTTTCATGCCTGCCAAGTAAAAAAAAGAAAAGAGCGAGGTAATGCATCACTGCTATGTGAACATACCCGAATAGTACACGGAGCTGGTGGTTTTTAATTTCATAGAGGCAGAGGGGGTCCCTTTTCGGGGCGGGGGCGGGACCCATGCGGTGTTAGGAATACAGTAAATGTTGTTTTTAAGGTACTTGTTAAGGATCACCCCAAATAGGAAAGGTTCGATGTAAGGAGATGTGAGCGTTTCTTGTCTTTTTAAGCCCACTCAACTTTGTCCTTCCAGAAGGGGAAAGTGGACGGTCCAGATTTGGTTGCAAGGCTATTCACCCTTTTATATTGAGGTTTACGTGTCGGGGTTCCATTGTCGTCGTCGCTGACGCCTGACAAGACCTCCCTGTCTCCAATAAGCCTTCTCTCTCTCTCTCTCTCTCTCTCTCTCTCTGTCTTCATCTTCTCCTCTCCACACAATTGGTTGTTGGCTTCTCGTTGCTGGATTCACTAAAATATCCTCCCAACTCCCTTTCTCCTCTTCTCTCCTTTTTGCCGTTCGTTTCTTCCCCCCTCGTTACATCTCGTGTACGTGACCTTAACACCTTCTCCACCTTACAGAAATTATTAAAAAATAAATAAAAATCTTTCGCCAGTTATTTAATGAAAAGATCGATCATAATTTAGCACACTAACCTGCCACCAGCTGCTGGGATAATCAACCACCCATCTGCATCTGATTATTATTATTCTTATTATTATTACTATAACTTATTAGCATTATTCACATATACAACCCACCAGGCCACTGATTCTCAATCTTTCGTGATATTTTTTTTTTATCATTATAAATATTGTTTTGCAAGTATAGTTGAGCGCTGGAGACGATTTCTTCTTCTTTCTATTAAAGCACCTATACTTGGAGAATTTCAAAAAATGGCAAGGCAAGGCAGTTGGGAACCTTCGGTAAGGAAAAAGAAGGAATCATAAGAGCTTCCCAGTTCCCGTCCTTAAAATAAATTTGCGTGCGGGTAATTTCAAAGGGAGGAAATTTATGGTCCGATGATGATAAAAACATTTGCCTTTTGAAGAAGAGCAGAGGCACTTCCTTGGATCAAAACAACTTAATATCTAAATGTGGAACGACAATCACTAGATGATATCACTTGGACAGTCAAATAACTTGCTACGTTGAGTAACTGGCCAGCTTATCTGATTAAGCAATAACATTTCTTCTCTACCTCAGTGATAGAAACCTAACCGATGACATTTCAAGTGATATTTAGCATGATAACTTAAAAAAACAGCAGAAGATATGGAACAGAAAAGAATGGCACTTGCCTTGATGTAAAAAGGTCTAAAGTCGATGAAAGTTTCACAAAACTGCAAGAAATCATACACAAGCCGAAATATAATTCCATACTTCTCCATATATTTAAAATTGAAAAAAAAATAAAAAAAAATCTAAGTAGTGGCATTATTAATGAGATTTCAAGCAAAAAAAAAGAGTGAAAAACCAAACATTAGTATGCCTTAACACCAGACCTTCAATATCATGAATGAACAAGTACTATTAGAGGGTTAGTTTCAAAACATGAAATGAAATGGCAGAAGATCTATAAAAAGCTAAAAATAGATGAAATAATCAAAGTTTTTTTTAGAATTATAACTAAGAGCTCTGCTTAAATTCATTTTCCAGTGATTTTGTCCTTAATTTTGTATACTTTGTCCATGGCGTTTCACCGTGTACACTAACTTGAATGTGTCGTCTAGAACTTGGAAAACAATTAAAAAAAAGAAGAAAAAACTAATTGATTTTCTTAAAATTCTTAAAATAAATTCAAATTCTCTTTGAATAAAATTTCAATTATGGTTTCAGATGTGGAAATGAAATGATTAGATTTCACACAAGAAAGAAAGTCAGAAACCAAATAGTAGTATACCTTAACACCACCCTTTTTAATATCATAAATGAAGAACTACTAAGAGGTTAGTTTCAGAACATGAAATGAACTAATAACTGCTCTACACAAAGCTAAAACAAGATGAAAAATATAAATAAATGAAGTTTTTTTCATAAATATAACTAAGCGTTTCGCCCAATACACTTTCCAATAATTTTATCCTTGATTTCGTCTACTTTACTGAATACCACGTAGAAGACCTGCAAAACAAATCGAAAAAAAAAAGATGATTGAATTTCATAAAAAAATTTAAAAATGATCAATATCTCTTTAAATCAAAATTCAATTACAGTTTTGAATGCAGAAATTGATATGTTGTAAATCGAAATTTATGATAAGGGTGGAAAAGGTGCTACCATGAATGAATTGGTGATGAAGCTTGAGATGAGTGATAGAATGAAGACATTAAAATGACATCAAATCAAGGTGGTTATAGTCCCTCTAAAACAAAACGAGTGGATTGTGTCGTTAATTTAATATAAATGTTTCGGAGTTCATAAAGTTATTTTATGATCAATAAAGTAAAATCTCAGTACACAACACAATGGTTGACATCAATACGTTCTTATTAAGCCATTAAATTACATAATTTTCAATGCTTTCCCCCTTCAAGGAAAAGACTAAATGTTAATATGAGTGCTTGAGCCAAAGAAATCTTTGATCTCAAAGATAATGGTAATCCCTATAAAACAAGGGCCTCTACAGTTAACTAATCTTGACTTCATTTGGCAGGCACGTGTATAATGAAATATAATACCCGATGTTATTATTGTATATAAATTTAGCACTAAATACATTTAGATTCAACAATCGAGTCCATGAAGGGCAACAAAAATATATGTAAAACAACTAAACTCATACTAGGCCTTAAGTTGCCCTTATCGCTACAAAAAAAAAACCCATTGAGCATTTATTGTTACAATCTCCATTGGATTGTCTCTACGTGCATAATAATTTTGATAGGAACTTTAGTTTTTTTTTTTTAATCTTCCATGTGATTTGTCATTTTAAGTAAGAAATTCTTAATTATATAAATTTAAAATTTGAGCCAATGTTTGATATGATTTAAAATTCAAGTCACAAGTTTTAACCAGGTTATCTCGAGTCGATCTAAATATTTTTTTTTATCAAACAAATAACATTATAAATTATTAAATAAATAAATAAAAAAATCAATGGTTTGTAATCAAATTTTTCCTAATCAACCTAGGTTTTTAACAAGGTTACCCAAGCTTTTGTCTCCCTTCGTTTTTCCTTAAACTCGACTTGGTTCCGCCTCAAGTTAGTCGGGTCTCAATTTGACTTCTAAGGCTAGGCCAAATTTTAAAATTATATTTTAGTTTGTTTGCTCAACCCCTTATAGTAGTTTTCATCCTAGTTGGAATTGTGTTAATTGGGCCTGGATTCTAATTGATTTTATGTTTGATATCTTGGTAATTTTTATGGTTGTGTTTTAAAATAAAATAAGTTAAAGAATATTTTTAATTGTAGTTTAAAAAAAATATATATGTTTGATTAAAACTAATATGAGATGAATTTGTGTTTTTAAAGAAAATAAAAAGTAAATCTCCATAAAAAAATGTCACTAAAATCAAAATTTAAAATATAATTATGTATGAGATACAATACTAATACTAAAAAATTTTAAAAATTGGTTGCTCAATTAACCAAATGATTTTTTGTATTTGATTAGATAAAATTAAAAACTCCTATAATATCACATTACACGGTATCCAATTTTTCATATAATAAGCCTCCACTGAGGAAGCACTTGGTAATTGGTATGCACCTTTTTAAGTGACCTTTCAATGTAAATTGAGCTATTAGTCAACTAATAATAGAAATGATTCTGTTTGTTTACATGGGTGCATCTATTTTTAAAATAAATTGTATAAATAATATATTTGATAATAATAAAAAATGAATTATTGTATACATGGCCCGTTAAAAATAATGGTTCATAACGATTAATTGCATTGTTCACTTCAAGAGTGAACAGTACCCTTGACGTGAACAATACTTACTGAATTAATTCATTTGGAAATTGTTCACGTGAACAGTGAGATTCACTTGGCATTGTTCACAGTAAAAAAATTGTATATTTTTTATTTTATTTGTGTTTTATTTTAAAAATTAAAAGGTAATCGCTTGATAACGTAACAAAAAATTTAACTTTTGTTGTTACGTGCTTAAAAAATGATAAAAAAATATAGTTTTTGTTTGGTAGATTTTATACGTGATGAAATTATATATTGTTTAATGGAATAATAAAAACTATTTGATACCAATATTAAATAGTTAAATCTACAATATTTAAATTAAAAATTATAAATATATATATATATATATATATATTAATTATTTTATAACCTTAATTTGAAAAGCATTCTTTTAATTAAATCTACAATATTTAAATTAAAAATCATCTATATTAATATATATACTTTTTAATTATTTCATGACCTCAATTTAAAAAGTATTCTTTTAACCGAACACATTAAACTATTTTTTATTCAACCTCAATTTCAACTACATTTTTAATCAAATATGTATTATTTTAAATCAATCTCAACTAAAAATACCTTTTATAAAATATTTTTTTCAAATCATAACAACAACAACTACCATATTACTAAACACACTCTGAGCTCAACACATAGCTTGAGCCCAAGATGGATGGGCTCGAGCAAGAAACTTAAAATCATATAAGACGTATGACCAACTAATGCTAAATGTGCACCCTAGCATTCCCATAAGCTCGAGTTATTATGTCTAAGCCTAGTGTGCTTAGGTTTAAGAAGTGTGTCTAGATCTATTTGTATCTTTAATGACTATAAACTCCTTGTATAAGTGAATAACTGTTTTGAAAAAAATTTCAAGACTATTCGTGGATCTCTTAATATATTGATTTAATACATATTATTTTAAATAATATACAACTCAAAGTATCACAAGGATAAGATTATATTTTAACTCAACCTCTTTATTAATTAAACTTTTTGACTATAAATTTACTTTAATTTTTTTTAAACTTGAGGTTTATAGTTTTTATTTTTTATTTTTAATATTTTTAAAGTATATATTTTAGAGTTTATATTTTTAATTATTATTATATTTTTTCTATTTAAAAATTTATTTACTCGAGTTGAAAAATCTTGATATACATTAAAGTTGATCTTTTATATATACCAACTATTAGTTACCCTGACTAGGAGGCATCATTTACTACCAGCTGACACATAACATTTGAAACTTATTAACTTGTCAAACATAAGAATTCTTAACCTTGTACCAAACACGATTTAAAATATAAAATAATCTAGGGTGAAAGATTTTTTAAATTTTGATTTAGAAAGACAAACTTTGATTTCAGAAATCCCAACTCTATACAAACACGAGAAACAATATCACTGGTTTACTAGATAAGAATGTCAGTTGCTTGTCATAATGCGAGAGGAAAAAAAAGAAGAATTTTGGACAATAATCAATATGAATTTTAAGCTGCTGAATTTATTGTTGGCTTTTAATTAATTAGATTATGATAGATGGATAAGTTCCGATTATGATATCAATCAAATTGAACGATGATGATTTGCCACGTCATAAAAATGAAAACAACCCAACGTTATTTTATTTCTCCTATATAACTCAAATCATTGAATCCAAAATCAATTTTGAGATTTGGAATATAATCCGCCATGTTTTTCTAAGAACATATATGAGAGAATAAAATAAAAAAAAATTGAACTCTATGAGTACATTTGTGTACAGTGAAACATGTATTTCTGTAATTTGACTTTTGAAACTCATTTGGAAATGTAATAATTTTTTTAATGTTTTTTAAAAATATGTTTATCTTGAAGGAATTATAAATTAATATTTTTTTCATTATCTTTTTAATTAATTTTAATGTATGTTATTAAAAAAATTAATATATTTTTAAGAAAAAAGTACTTGTATGAATGCCTTTTTTTCCTCTTAATTTATTTACTGTCACGTGGTATATCGTGAAAAGAAGCTGGATAAATTTATTAAACAGTAATCGGATTGGTTGAAACTTGTATATACTTAGTAATACGTCATCGATGAACAAAGAATATTTATGTAAAGGTATGAATGTTTTTTTTTTCCCCTCTATTTACTGTCACGTGGTGTTCGTATATGAAGTTTAAATCAATCGCTTCATTTTATAATATCCATTACAAGACAAAAAAATTTATGAAAATCTCAATCTTTAATTTGTTTGTGGGTTCGATCGTGATTTTCAAAGTTTTTTATTTTTTTAAATTTTAAATTATTTTTTATTTTAATATGTTAACATTAAAAATAAAAAATAATTTTTTTAAAATAAAAATAATTTTTAAAAACAATAAGTATTATTAGTAATATGCGTCCATGGTTATAGGTACACAATTTCAATGGGATGGAGTAAACCAGCATGAGCTCTGACTGAGTGAACAGTCTGAGGACACGTAAATCAAAGCTTTAAAGGGAGATATCCGTATAATACTATTCACTGTCGGTTTCTTCGTCTTTTTCATAGCTTTTCCTTGGCACCTTCCACTCCTCAAAAAGGGCAAGACTGTTACTCCTTGTAATGTAAAAATAAAATAAAATAAAATAAATCAAGCAACATAACAACATGGAGGCAAGAGATCCATTTCAGTTATACACTAGCCTGTTAGCATTCATAGATGG
The DNA here is from genome assembly GCF_000495115.2 of Populus euphratica. Taxonomy (NCBI): domain Eukaryota; kingdom Viridiplantae; phylum Streptophyta; class Magnoliopsida; order Malpighiales; family Salicaceae; genus Populus; species Populus euphratica. Next base: position 158,357 of record NW_011499872.1, on the reverse strand, counting down.
GGCACATGACCGGTTAGTGCAAGTGATTGCGGATATAAGAATAAAGTTATAGTTACTTTGTAAAGTATTTTATGTATTAAAATATTTAAAAATAATTTTTTTTTTATTTTTTAAAAAATATTTTTAAGATAAGCACGTTAAAACAATTTAAAACACAGAAACAATTTATTTTTAATAAAAAAATATTTTTTTAAAAAATACAATTTACAATGCATTTCAAAACAGTATGCAAATTTAAATATTCCTTTGCCAAAAAAATTGAATTGGAATAATTAATATTAGCCTGACGCGTGCATGCCAATATTTGTTTTTGAGGAGACATCCAAAAATACACGATAGAGATGTGTGAGTGGGAGAGAGACAAGAGATAAAATTAAAAAAGAAACAGAAAAATAAAATATTTTTATAATTTTTTAATGAATTTCTGTATTGACTTTTTTTTTTATTCTTTTCTTTTTGTTGTGCCTGTCTCTCTCCTATGTTATGACTTCTTTTCCAACTTCAAGGTAATAATTTCTAACTACATTTAATTCTTTCTCTTGAGAATATTAAGTTCCAATGTTGAAAAATGTAGGATGAAAACTTAAAGACGGAGGAGAGCTAACTCTTACTATGGAGTTCAAGATCCATTAAATCTTCCCAGCTACGCATTCTTGTTGTTTTTATCCCTTATATTACTTATGGAATTGTAATGTTGTTGTGTGTGTATTCTGAATATTAACTGAGTAAACAGTATTTAAAATTAACATAATTACTTTTAAAAAAACCCAATAACTGGGAGAGGTGTGTGTTGTAATAGAAAAGATGAACAGGGGGGGATCAGGTGTGAGAAAAAGGGCATGTAACCTTACTACGGATTTATTAAAACTTCCATTATCTGGCTAGGAGGATGGGTGCGTCTAGTGGCTAAAATAAAGCTTTCATTAAAAGTTGATAGGTTTTTTTAAGCTCCTCAACATAATAATAATAAAAAAAGAATAAAAATTAATGATAATAGAGAAATAAAAAAGAGAAAATTTAAAAAAATTTATATCACTTTTCACTATTATTATATGTTTATTTTTTATCTATTTTTTGCATTACAAGCATGCATCCAGTAGTTATCGTTTGAAAGATGACAATTTTTTTAATTTAAAAAATATTTTACTGTAATTTTAGACAGTAATTAACTTCTTTTTTATTGATAAATCATATAATAGCTATATGATTTTAAAAACAAATAATTAAATTTCAAGATAAAATGGATCGTTTATCGTTTTCTCGAAAAGTGGGAGGAGTTGTGTTCTATGCTCTTTCCTCCACACGGGATTCTAACGAGTCTCGTGTGGAGATGAAAGAGGACTGGGATCCTCCATCAACAGACGTAAAAGATAAGGTATTTTATATTTGTACTTCAACCACAATATTTTCCCTTTTTAATCAGATTTGTCAATGACAATTGAAGCAAGTTTAAGAAACAAGGGTTGTCTTCTTCTTCCTGGTACACACATGGAAAACCTGTGGTCCCCTCGTGATATTTGTGGGACCCATCCACCAGGACTAAGCAACCACAGCCATTGGATTTACGGACCATTGTCCGTGGTTCATGATGTGGGGACCACTATTACTTGCACGTATGACAATAACTAGATCAAAGATATAAATCAATCGAGGGTGGCCCTTGGAATTAAAATTAAACTTCCATTTACAGTAAAGTTGTTTCAGCACGGCTTCTTTTTTCTTTTTATATATATATATATATAATAAGCGGCTACTGTATCTCCGTCCACTCTTCAAAGCCTGTCATGTTTTGCCACGTATCTCGCGCTGGATGAGTTTTGTGTGTGGTTTAATTTAATCAATTAATTTATTTATGTGATGGGAATGCAGAGGCAGGCTATGCTTTCATAAAATTGATGACCGACCTTTTATTGTAAGTTGAATGGCTAGCTAACAGAGTTGATGGTTCCTCTGAATTGCTATATATTTTGCTAGAAAGATTGTCTTATATATTGACAATTTCAACTAAAAATCATGAATAAAATAGGACATATATAATGACGACGATATTGTTGGTCATATCTATAATCATTTTTTTAAATTAATTATATATGTGTGTTCTTGTATGAATGTATACAAAGTATTTATTTATATTTAGTGTATTTCAGCATTGGTTTGCCAGGGAATAGCACAAACAAGTCTGTCAAATTATGTGCACATTAATGTTTTCTTTATTTTTTTTCCTCCTTTTTTTCTTACGAAGTGGTGAATATTATGTATTTTTTGCTGCGTAGAGACAGTACGATGATGGTGATTCTAGTTTTCAGAAGAATTTGTTAGACTCCTTTTGCTATTTCTTTTGATTGGTTGTCGTGATAGATTTAATTTATTGTTAGTATATAGACAAATAAATCATGATTGCGTACGACACTGTATTCGTAATTAAAATCGCGTCTTTAATGTTATTATTGTAGTTATTTTTTAAAATATTTTTCATATAAAAATATATTAGAGTAATATATTTTTTAAAAAATTATTTTTGATATCAATATGTTAAAATTTTTAAAATTTAAAAAAATTAAAATAAAAAAATTATTTTTTAAAAATACAAAAACAAATAAAATATAAAAAAGTATAATGTTTGGAAAGAATAAATCATGGCAACCTTGTCAAACTTTGTGAGAAGCCATTGCTGGTAGTAAGTATTTTTTTGTCAATTTCTAACTTTGAAATCTTGGCTTGTTTGTAATTGTATCAAGAAATTTGATTTAATCTTTATGCATGCATATTGACAACAAATAAAAATAATATTCCAGAGCCATTTTCTTAGCAGAAATTCTAAGCCTTGCTAAATAACTTCTCAGATTAAATTAGCCAGCGCCTAATTCTAAAAAAAAGAAAAAGAAAATACTTACCAGGACTCAAAAAAAAAAAACATTGTTATTTAAAGTGGCTATCAATGAATGCTCCACGAATGATGAATGTTAATATTGTGTAAAAAAATCAATTCAAATTTAATTTTTTTAATATATCTTTTAATATGAAAGTTTTTTTACTTAAAATTTTCACATGTATGTATTATTTTATATTTAATTTTTATTAAATAAAATATAGTGAGATTTAAATTTATAATAATTTAATTAGAAAAACATTATATCAAGTAATTATTTCTCCTAGACATTGAAATTTTTAAAAAATCTTACAATATAATTTATATAATTTTCTTTTACGCTAAACATAAAACATAAAGTATATATCAACAATAAATTAAAATGTTTTCCAAATTAAAGAAAATAGGATGTGTAATTAACGATGGTGAATTGATACCAGACTGTTAGAGCAATCAACATTTCTACCGTGAAATAGCGAATCAATTCCTTTGAATAAAATGTTTCGCTTGTTTCAGAATTCTACTGTATCAAGTTCTTCAGTAATCATATCATATCCTCCATTAATCTACCTTGCCTTTCTTGCCGCACAACAAGCCCCGAGCCCAGATCCTCCGCCCTGTGTTTTCTCACCACTGCTAGCTGGATTACTATCTATGATTATGTTCTTCTTGCTATTTGAAAGCCGAAATAATTTTACTAATTAATTGTTAATGCACATGAACTCAGATCTGGTTTTTTTTAGGACACTGACTTAAGGATGATTATTTTATTTATTAATTCTGTCCTAAAATGATTTGAAACTAAAATTTCCAGACTAATATTATCCTTAACACCATAACCAAAATGGTCAGGAGAATAGTAATAGTGGTTATTAGTTGAGTTTTTTCAAAACATAAATAGCTAATATGATCCGAGCCCCCCTGCTCCAATCAATTGTAGCTGCAAAGTATATCGACCAATCAGCTTTATATAACATTTCTTACAAACCAATTTTGATATTTTATGAGTGAAAATCTGATAAATAAGAGAGCGAATGATAAATAAATTTGTTACATTTTATGATTTTCAAAGACTAAAAACATTGGAAGTGTAAAGATTTTTAGAATATTTTATTTTATTTTTATTTTATACATTCGTACATTCTCTTTGTCAGAAAACTAACATAATCTTTTAAAACCATATAGAAAAAATAAACTAGATTTTTTTTTTAAATCCATCTTTTTTTTTTTGTCATTGTTTTTTATTAATTTTATATTTCAATATTTAATTTATTTTGAATCAATATATATATATAATTTTAAATTAATTTTAATTTATTTTTGTGAGATTATTATAGTTTTAAATAAATATTATGATATTTAAAGGAAGCTAATTTTGATGTTTTATTAGTTTTTTCAAGGTAAAAATTTAAAAATAATATGAGTAGAAGTAAGTAGCAATCACGCGAGGACTGTGAAATCGGGTTTGGCCGACAAAGAGGTAAAAATAAGATTTGTGAAAAAATATCTGGAGTGCAAGTCTCACCTACTATAACAGGCATCCCAAAAATAAGGGGCAAGTGTAAGAATATTACCCTTTACGGTTAACACGTCCCCATCTCTTTCTTCTTTTATTTTTTTTTCTTTTCTAGTCCTTGAAGCCAGCTACAGATGCTTCTCTCTCCCCTTCTGATCGTCAAACTCCTCAATCATCTCCTCTCTCTAGGAACTTTTACTATATTGCAGGCCGCTTTCTCTCTCTCTCTCTCCATATGTCCATATAATCTGACAGAGGCATTTTTTTCTCTATTTTTACACACCCCTGCCTTCTCTCCTTCTCTCTTTCGTTATCCTTCAAATGTACTTTGGTTAAGGTTTCCCGGTCACACACACCGTAGTAGTCTTTTAGTCTATCTTCTTCTTCTGATCCCATCCGTTACCCTCAAGAAACTGTCTTTCAATTTCTCTTTTTCTCCACCATTTGTTCGTTACAAATTTATGCATCTTTTGTTGATTTTTCTTTAACTAGACGCCATTCTTGAAATGGGTTTTGCTTATCCTGGTTTGTTTCTTTGAAGGATCGAATACTAGGGAGTGGGAACCATAACATAAGCCAAACAAACAAAGAAAAGAAAAGATCATCATGTTGGATCTCAATCTTGGTATAACCTCTAGTGATTCATGCTGTGAAGATAACAACAAGAACAATATGATGGTAATTGTTGATGTTGAGAACCACCAAAAAGAAGAAGCAGCAGCTTCAAGGACTCAACAAATGGAAGATTCAGCTACTTCAAACTCCTCTATTACCAACACTACCGAAGATGAGAATTCCTCAAACAACAGTAACTCTGCTTTCATTTTTGATATCTTGAAGAAAGATGGAAACTTTACCAACACAAGCACCATTAATGCTTCGAAAGAAACAAACCGGAACTGTGATTTCACAACTCAACAACTTTTTCCTGAAAGCACCGGGCTGGAACTGAATTTCCAGCCAGGATTGGCTGTAGCATCAGCTACAAGACCTCAGTGGTTGAAGCTTTCACAGATGGGGTCAAGTCCGGAGGCGGAGCCGAAAAATGTGCAGCAAAAACAGCAGCAAGCGAGGAAGAGCAGGAGAGGACCAAGGTCTAGAAGCTCACAGTATAGAGGAGTGACGTTTTACAGGAGAACGGGGAGATGGGAGTCACATATATGGTGAGCAAGCATGGATTTGCTGTTGGGATTTGCTGCCTTTCTAAATCGCTCATGTTAATTGTTTTTATTTTTAAGTGTATGTCTGTTGATAAGAGTTTTGCCTGGTTATTTTGTTCACTGATCTTGATTTTATTTTTTTAATTGGCACAGGGATTGTGGGAAGCAAGTATATTTAGGTAAGCAGATGGATGAGCTCACGGGGTGACTGAAATTTCTGGCAATATATTAGTTTTGGTTGCGATCTTGTATTAATCATGATGACATTTCGTAAATAATTTTTGTCTTTTCATGTTAAGCAGGTGGATTTGACACTGCTCATGCTGCAGCAAGGTAGGAATTTTGTTAATTATCCTCTCTTTAAATTAGAAGTACTTTCTCTCATGAATTACGAGAAAGTACTTAAATTTGTTCGAGTCTTAAAAGGATTTGAAATCTTGTTTGCTTTGTGCCTTCTTTGGATCGATCTTGTTCAGGGCATATGATCGAGCTGCCATTAAGTTTCGGGGAGTTGACGCGGACATCAACTTTAATTCAAGTGATTATGAAGAAGATATGAAGCAGGTGAGTATCCTTCTCAATAATAAATTACTATCTTTTGTCTCTTACTATTTTCTTTTTCCCTTTTCTGGTCTGGGAAGGGGGGTTTTTGTGGATATTAATTGCAATATTGATGGACTGTAGATGAAAAACCTTAGCAAAGAAGAATTTGTTCACATTCTTCGCCGTCAAAGCACCGGTTTCTCACGAGGTAGCTCAAACAGAGGTGTAACTCTTCACAAAGGTGGCAGATGGGATGCTCGAATTGGGCAATTCCTTGGAAAGAAGTGAGAGCCCCTAAACCTAAAGACGTTTTTTGTTTTAAATTGATGTCAGGACATGTGATTGTTAAAACTTGATAAGCATTGCTCTACACTTCAATTAGACTCTAAAAAACTAAATCAAGAAGTAAAATTTAAGATGGCTATTTCAAAGAGAAAAAAACGCTCAGGCAACACTTTCTCTGATTACCAGGCATATTTATCTTGGATTATTCGACAGCGAAGTAGAAGCTGCAAGGCCCTTGTGATCTTGAATTTGTTCTCTTCGATTCTAATTGTTACTAATATCCGGATGATATTTAAAAGCTAACATATAATTTCATCTTCATTTTCTTATAAACCAGGGCTTATGACAAGGCAGCCCTCGAGTTTAATGGAAGAGAAGCAGTAACCAATTTTGAGCCTAGCGTTTGTAAAGGAGATGCGATTTCCGATCCTAGCAATGGAGGTGCTAATACACTTTTATGATGCTATAGTTTCTCCCTATTGATTAGTAAATATAATAAATTTTCCTGGGGATATAAATGCAGGAAGCGGCCACAATCTTGATTTGAGTCTTGGAATTTCTCAGCCATCAAATGATCCCAAGGGGAATGACAGTGTGGGAGACTCCCATTGTCGTTATGGTGGTTGTGAAATACCCAGAAAAGAGAGACAAGTGGTATGATTCTATCTAAAGATGCCAGAAATTAATTGCTTTTTTTCACTGTTAAACATATTCTTGTTGCTCGATCCAATCTTTAGGCATATCTTAAATCATGTGGCTGGTTATAGTCCTTTCTCTTCTGAAAATGCTTGTAATATAGCTGCTGGAAATTGATGCCACGTTGTGCTTTTGAAGGTGGAGGGCAGTACTGCTGCAGCACATATGGGCTTTCAAACCCTTCATGGTTCACCAATGGCATCAAAGAACCTTCCAGCATGGTCTGGCATGTACCCTGGTTTATTATCAAGCTACGAGGTAGTTCCCTTCTATTCGTTGTGCCTTTTTTCCTCACAGGAAATTGAGTTGCCTTTTCTACCGAAAACAAAATGCACATGCAGCATATTTTAGCTTCAAAGAATAACTTTCAAATAACAGCAGAAAAACTGTGCCATTAAATTTAGCTCCTGAAAGAACGATTTTGGCCTGGGCCTTTGCACGAAAGAAACTGCTTTTGAATCAAGTCTTATGCCCATGAACTTGTAACGACCATTCGTTTGTTAAGAGTCTAGCCACTGAAATGCCATCATTATGATAATAGAGGGCTTCGTTTTAGGAGCGCTGTCTTATCAATTGAGACATGGTAACTAGGTGCCTTTTCTCTAATCTCCAAAAATTGTGGTGTCTATAGGGCTTCTACTCATTTAATTGATTGTCATTGCTGATTTTTTCATATCATTACGAGTACATGTGCTGATTGATCTTATGCTGACAGGAAAGGACTGCAGAGAAGAAGGTTGAAGCTGTTTCTTCACCGAGATTCTCAAGCTGGCCGTGGTTAATAAATGGCAGCAACAATGTAGTTGCTACAATGTCACAGCTCTCTGTTGCAGCATCATCAGGATTCTCTTCGACGATAACTGCCTCTTCAGCGACCCTTCCATTCAACCAACAGAACCATTTCGCCAGCAACCGGCGTCTTGCTGCATCCACCACATCTTTCCCCAACCCCTCTCTTTACTCTTACAAGAGATAATTAATGTTAAAACCTTGAGCAGAGGAAGAAAACCGAATCAACTGGAGTCTTGAGGGTGGATATTGTTTTGATTATGTAATATAACATGAAACATAGATTGCTTACAATCTGTTCATCTGCCTAAAGGCGAATCAGAGCTAATCCTACTCTGCGTTTTTTTCAACGAAATGGTCATTCTCGACACTCGAATTTACATCATCAAGGCTGTAATCCCGCCAAGCAAATGGTTTCCCCTAGCAAAGAATAAAAGACACGAGATCTTGTTTATTTACTTGAAGGCAATTAAATTATTCCCGAGTACGACCTGACCGGTGCAAAATTACATCATGACTTCGATCGTGTCTGTTTCATGACCTAGATTGATGAAAATATTCCTACAAGTATTAAGGATGGGCAGTATCAAGTCAAATTAGTTACTGAATGAACATATCTACCGAGGATAAAAATTAATTGAAGTATCGTTGCCTGCTTCTGACTATCCTACCTTTGTCATTGGCAGCCAGAAATGCTGACATTGACAGTTGGGTAGACAATTTTTTTATTCAAACTATTTTAACTAGATTGAATTCTCCAAGTTCTAGCCTTCTGGTGCTTCGGTGGTTATTTTCTACTTGCTCATATCGCTCGGCAACATTTTAATTTTCAGTCAGTGGACAAATCTCTATGGGGCTAGTGTACATATGCACACAACAAATAAAATAAAATAACTAATGAAGACATGTTTATAAAAATATATAAGCAGGTAGAATTATTAACAGTTTAGACTTTCAGCAGCTCTTTTTGTACAAGAATCATAGCCCAAACAGATAGCCGATTTGTGATTTTTATTGATTTTCAAAAGGAGACTGTGATGAATTTTCTTTTAAATATATTATACATGTGTGAATAAATTTTAAAATCTCAAGGGGAAAAACCTATTCTGAACACGGTGAAAACTAAGCAGAGAACACCTAACTATACACGAGAAGACCACAGCAAAAGCTCTTGGGATTCTGCTCAAGGTGACGCGAATGGCCTCGTTTCTGTTTTCTTTTAGTGCGTTTGAATAGAACTTCTGATCCCAGCCACTACACCTGCTCTCGGGCCTCGATAGAGCGGCAATTATAGACTGATCTCTCTGCTGTCTTGTCAAGAAACTACTAGACCCCGCTTGATTGGCTCTAGCAAGACAGAATATACTCGGGAATGCTTCTTGCTGAACCCACAAAAACAAAACAAGATCTTTAAAGATTTATTTCTAGCTCTATTATTCAAACTGGAATCCAAGAAGAGACCTTCAGAGAGGGGTTTCACATCGGGTTAACCATATGATTTAATTTTTTTAATAAAAATTATATTTTCGATATTTAAAGAAATCTAGTTACAACTACTAAGGGACAGAAGCCTTGTAAGAAACAGGCACAGCATGTACCTTTGCTCTCGAGTCAGAGACAAGGAGTCGAGCGAGCCTGGCGATGCAAACCTACAAGCAGTATTGGACACTGAAGGATTCTAACACCAAAGCCCATCCTGCATCGACCGACCTCTATCAAATGAAACATAACAGGCCCAATTCTCTCAAATTCGATAATACTTCTGAAAGACAGTAATTATAATATTTAAATCACGAACGTGACGTTAATTTTTTTCCAACAAATATAAGGATTTAGGTCCAAGAAGCTGATAAAAAAAAATGAATTTGAAAGTAATATGGAATAATGTCAAAAATAGTAATTCTTGATTCATGTTGGCACTTGCTGCTAGCCAATAAAATTAAAAAAAAAAACTAATAACTTACAAATTGTATTAATATAACAAATTAGTTTTTGCTTTTTCAACAACTATAGACTATCACATGATTAATAAAAAAGATAAAAATACCTTTTAATGAAATAATACATTAATATAAAAAAAACACTTTTCTTATTAAAAAATATCTTTTAGCCATGAAAAAAATGTATAAAGATTTCCTATCTACAAAATAGTTTGTGCAAAACGGGCCTATATTTAAAAAATGAAAAAAAATCAAACCCTATTTAAACCCCAAAAGCCAAACTTGAGCTCTCTCCTGCTCCCTCCAACACTAACCCTGAAAAAAAATGTGGCGAGCCATTGACGCTCACTCGAAAACAATCCGCTTCTCTCTCCGTACAGTCCTCTTCTCTTACCACCGAAACCCTCTCTCTATCTCTTCTCTTAAACCACCGAACTCCGGTCATTTTTTCTCTCTCTCCAAAACCCTAAGTGTCTCTTCATCAACCCCCAATCCCTCCTTTTCAATTCTCGCTTTCACCACACGCCACTGTAATAATGTTGCTTGCGGCGGCGGAGTTCGCGGTGGTAATTTGGTGGTTGTGAGGTGCATTTCTTCGATCTCGGCCTCTGCGGCGCCGAATAAGCAGCACACGGCGGTGGACTGGAATGAGCCGGTATCCTGCTCGGACGTAGGCGTTGGTGGTAAAGGCACGGATGTCAAGGAGGACACCCGGCCGTCCATTCCTGTTCGCGCCTTTTTCTTCTCTACTAGGTTTTCTTTTTTTACCCCGATTTCTCTTTCTCATTCTATGTAGTTGTTAAAATTTAACCTGGGAGCTGGTTGTTATTGTTGCTGTTATAGTGTGGATTTGAAGAGCGTAGTGGAACAGAACAAGCAAAATTTTATACCACCAACGTCGCGAATGACTAATTATGTTGTTCTTAAGTTTGGGAATCTCTCTCAACCCTCTGTAAGTTTCGTAGCAGTTATATATTCATCGAAGTTGCCTGTTTTACTGAAATGAGTTTAGAGGAGTACTGTATCGAATATTGTGAGATCAACAATGTGTTGTTTAATCATGGATTTGTTATCTTAGTGAAATTGCAACTATCAAAGTGGAGTCTACTGTTTTTCCCTGCGTTCTATAGATGAAAGATGCAATTTATGGTGCAATTAAATCGATTCTCTCAATGATTTTAGTATGTGTAAACGGCATGTCTTTATAGATTATAAATCGGTTTGGATGTATTACTTAATGTAATTTTAAGTTGTTTTCAGGGTTTGGGCTCTTGCATAAGTGGAAGTAGTTGCTCTTTCATGGTAGTGTTCCAATATGGATCCATTGTTTTGTTTAATGTCCGTGAACATGAGGTTGATGAATATCTGAACATTGTAAGGAGACATGCCTCAGGATTGCTTCCTGAAATGAGAAAGGATGGTAAGCTCTCATATGGTTTTTTATTTTGATTTTCAATATTACTATGTATCATTACGGACATTGTATAGATTGCTCCCACATGTGAGAGAATGGTAATCTAGGTAGCTGAAGCACAAGATGATGTGGCAGTTTAAATATATATATATGTTAGAAGAAAGTTATTTTTTGCAGTTTGGCTTAAAATAATGAATTAATTGATGTTAAAAACTAGGTAACCAAGAACCACAGAGATATGCACATAGCTTCCAGAAGAAGAACACTTTGTTGGAGGAAATGTCGACATTGGTTATTCATTGTCTAGTATCTATTGACTTTGTACCATGGATAGTAATTATATTTGCATCTGATTGTGGCAGTCTTTAATTTATTTATACATTCTCTCTTATGTTTTTAATCTATTATGCTATGCATTTATGTTTTATTGAACTTTATTTTTTGTTTCGCAACTGCAAGAGTATGAGGTGAGAGAGAAGCCAACTCTAAACACATGGATGCAAGGTGGATTGGATTACATTATGTTGCAGTTCTTGAACACTGATGGAATACGGACAATTGGTAGTGTTCTTGGTCAAAGTATAGCTCTTGACTACTATGGACGCCAGGTATGGGCAATGTTATTTTCGAAGTGCTTACATTTATACAAGTTTCATGACTAAGCATGCTGCATAACCTCTTCTTCTTCTCTAGGTTGATGATATGGTTGCTGAATTTACTGACATAAATCGCGGGATGGAAAAAACTGGAACGTTCTCTATGGACAGTAAAAAGCTTTTTCAAATAGTGGGGAAGGCCAATTCTAATCTTGCTGATGTGATTCTAAAGCTTGGGCTTTTTGAAAGGTAAAGGTTTTAATGCGTATTTTATTGCTCCTATTCTTATGATAATAGATCTATCTAGCACAGAGTGAAAGAAAAACATTCTTGCAGCTGCTTCCAATTTAGTTTCATATTAAGGTTTTGTTGAGTTTGTGAGAACTGTAGAAATTCAAAAGTAAGGATGTTTGAGGTTCATCAGAAAGAGAGGGGAAGAAAATCAAGAAACTAAAGGAAAAGGAAAGAAATAAAATGAGAAGTTATTGATGCTTGGATCTGTGAGGAATGGCATGCTTGTGGCATTTATTTCTTGTTTTCTTTGCACATCCAAATAAATAATGAAACGGTATCTCATCATTCCTGTTCTCCCTTTTCTCATCCCCGTATTTTTCTGGAAACCAAATGCATCCTGAATGGCACACTTTTTAACTAGCTCAAGAACCTTCTGGGCCAATCCAACCTTGGTTGGACTTGTAGATGCCCTGTGCTTTAAGGACCTTCTGGGAGATGACAGGACTGGGGTTTGGTGAGAATGGGCTATATGGTAGGATATATAACAAGAAGGAAGAAAGTGGGCCTGAGATTTTGAAAGCTGCATCCATTTGCTGTTCAATGTACTGTGGTTGTTTCTTTGTCTCTATACTTGCTAGTGCCATGGCCAACCACCTCCTTTATCTTCCTTGTTGCCTAAGGCGTAGTGGGTGATGGCTCTACTTGAATCACTAAAGCAAACATTTCAAAGTTCTGGGGGCCTATTTAGCCACCCAAAAATGGAAATAAACAAAGAAACGTTCTCATCATACTGTTAATTTCTAATTTAACCAGGGATGGCAAATTCAGTCTCTCTTTCTTTTCTCTCTGTTTTTACTGTTTCATTTGTTATGAATGTACTATACCTCCAAAAATACTTAATGGTTTCAACAGATCAGACATAGCTTGGAAAGATGCCAAATATGCTCAGATATGGGAATATCTCAGAGATGAATTTGAATTAACTCAGAGATTTGCGAGTCTTGATTTTAAGCTGAAGTTTGTTGAGGTACTTTCTTTGTTAGAAATTCATGTAATTATGTTGCACTCTTGCTGCTAGTGCTAGAAATTTCTCTAACAAGTATTACGGTGATGTCTGATGTCTTGTCCTTGCAGCATAATATTCGCTTTCTTCAGGAAATTTTGCAAAACAGGAAATCAGACTTTTTGGAGTGGCTCATCATTGTGTTGATTGGTGTCGAAATCATTATATCCGTTTTTGATATTGTCCACAGATCAGGATTTAAATTCTTCTAATCAGTTTACTATCAGTGTCTTCTATACACGAGTCAGACATGAAAGGTTACGATTGAGGTGGGACCTGCTGTAAATTTTCCTTTCAAGTAACCTTCCAACTTGTTTCTCGAACTTGTAAATAGTTTTCCGGATTGTAAATTTTCCTTTCAAATGACAGAGTTCTCATTTGTGGAGCCATGATGGCGCAGCAATCTCGGTTTCCGTATCCATTATATGCATATTTCATGGGTAAAACCACTGGAAATTTCAAGACATTTTTTCCTCTGTGATGCCGGCAGCAGAAATGCATCATATAATGCCAGCATTGATAGGGTTGATATATTTAAATTGGAGTTGGCAATTATTTTTTGCCGCATTCACCTTGTATATCAAACTGGTTTGTTTTAAGAGAATCATTTTATTAGCTGTGGAACTCGGAGAACGTAGAAAGGATGTATTTACGTAGATTTGGACTAACTTGGGCATCTTTTTACCGAACACCATCCTCGTTTGTGGAAGATTTTAATGTTGGTCTTCTCATGATGACAAAAGAGTAAAGTTTTTTTTTTATAAAAAAAGAAAAATTCAACGGATCTTGACAGCACAATTGAATGTAATATTTTTTATTATATTATTATAATTGAGGAAATTGTAAATGCAAAATGATAAGGCTAAATTCTACTAATTCTTTTTTCTTTTTTCCAGTGCCCGCTTGGTTTCATGTTAGCTAGTACATCCGTCTGCGCTAAGAAGTAAGTTATATTATTTTTTATTTAAATTTTTTTAAAAAATATTAAAAGTATGATGATTGTTTGAATGGTATATTAAATTTAATTGAGCTGTTTGATTTTTAAACCTGTGAACATGATTTCTTATCTAAGTCGAATTTTAAATTAAATCGTTTAAAAACTAACCCAAAATGAATCATTTAATTTAATGGGTTTAAAAAAATTTGAATGACCAGTAAAAATATAACATGATTTTTAAAAAAATATTAAGACGACAATATTTTTTTAACATTGAAATAATGCTAAATTGGATCGATTTCGATTACATTATGACCTCAATCATGAATTTCAATAAATAAAAATATCTTTATTTATTTGTAAATTATTTTTATTTAATTTTATGATAAAATTAGATGGCTTCAAAATTGAGCATCAATCCTAAAAAAATATTTATTTGAAATCGTAATAACTTTTTAAAAAGTAGAAAAAAACTAAACCATAAATTCTATTTTCCAACCAATCCAATATTAAAGAAAAATAAAATAAAAAATAATTAGAAAAATCAAAGGATGAAACTAATAAAAAAGCATATCAAGTTTGATAGGTAAACTCGTTAAACCCATGAATCAGATGACCGGAGTCATCACGTTAAACCCACAAATCAGGTAATAGATTCCATTGGGATTAATAACTTGTATTTTTTTTCTAAACTATTATTTATTTCATTATATGATAACATAAATAGACAATCGCAAAATCAAACTTCAAACCAACACCTAGATGTTTTTTAAGACTATAATAACCTCATAAAAAGTAAAATAAAAAATTATAAAAAATTATTTTTAATTAATCCAATGTTAAATGATAGAATTAAAAAAAAAAGATAAAATAAGTTAAACTCACCAAACTCATCTACTGACCCATGGATATTCTAAATATGAATAACATGTTTTTTTTTTCATATACTATTTTTAAAAAAAAAAACTATATGATAAAAAGCAAAATAGACGATCATATTATAAAGTTTAATTAAAAATAAAAGTTCTTTGCTAAACCCACTAATTATGAAAACCAGGATTATCTCATTAAACTCGCAAATCAGGTTATTGATTACACAAAATTTAATAATCTATTTTTTTTAAAAAAATTATTTTTTATTTAACTAAACTTTTTAAAAAATAGACCATACCATGATGTTGAAATAGTTTTCTAATACTAACTTAATGTTGAGATTTTTATTTTGATATCATGATAACCATATATAAAATTAAAATTAAAATAAATTATCAATTCTAAATATCCATAAACACATTATACAAGGTATAATGACTAAATTAAGAAAAATTCAATAACCAAAGGAAAAAGAAAAAAACATTATGAATTAATATAGTGATAATGAGAAACAATATTTTCTCTTTACCTTTTAGCTTTATATTTAATTTAATACATAATGGGTTGAGTTGTCTATATAAGTGTTTTTAAACCCGGTCAAAGGCTGGGGTAATGGATTTTGATCAAGTTATCCGGATCAATCTCAACTTTTTTTCCAAATTAAAATAACATCGTTTTGATAAAAAAAAAAAATAATCATTAGATTACAATTAGATTTTTGACCGAGTTAATTAGATTTTTAACTACCCTTATATTTTTACAAATTTATCCTGAATCAGTAAGATCCCGGGTTAAACTACTTGACTAGGTCAAGTTTTAAAACTATAGTCTATAGGAGTTGAACTACAGCATCATACTTTCAAGGCCTAAGCTATTAATATATGTTTAGTTTTATGATAACAATTAATTTTTAAAGTTTTTTTAAATATATTTTAAATATATTTTTTATATTTACACATTAAAATAATTTAAAAACATAAAAAAATAATTTTAAATTAAAAATTAAAATTTTTAAAAACGATGCTAGTAAAATTAGGCCTCACATACTTTTTCTCCAAACTCTTCCGGTGCATATATATTTTTAAATTAAGAGAGAGTCCGCCGCTTGTAAAATTAAAAACATATTATTATGCAGATCTGATTGGCGTGAAAGGAGGTCTAGAAATGTGATTTATTGGGGTTTATAATATACAATAAAGTCTATAATACAAATGTGATTTTTCCCCAAGACGAAAAATCCTGATTTCCAATGTATACTTGCGTGAAAGATAACGAAAAATCCTGATTTCCAATGTATACTTGCGTGAAAGATAACGAAAAACGGTATGCAACAAGATAAATATTTTCATAAGCTGATTGCAACATCTATTCTCACCAAACTACTTGTTAATACACAGTACTATATAATAAGACTCCAAGTCACTTCAAAATCCCATAATCAACACATACTAGAAGTCACTTCTTAAAATAAATAAATAAAAAAAATAAAAGACACAAAAACACAATATAAACACAACCAAGTTTGACTTTTCTTCAAGGGGGAACACATAAATGATAGTCAAACTCAGTTCAGGCTTGATGATCCTGTGTCGGGTGAGGTTGGCTGTGGTGATGTTGGTGACTTTGATGGAGACGACGACTTAAGATTCTTCCGGACATATTTCCTAGCCCAAACATGTTTTCCGTTAATGGTGAACTTTGCCTTGCCCTGTCCCAGGAGAACGTTATCAAGGATGGCCGCAGAGGGAACAACAAGGCGTGCATACAGTGGCTGCTCCTCTGCCGAAACTTCTTGCATATGTATTGCTTCAATACAATCTCCATGCTTTCTGTAACCACAAATTAACATTAATGTGATCAGTTGCTAATACAATTTCAGAATTTTCTTTCCCAATATCTATACATGCTAGAGATATCGATCGAGAGATTACTTGGTGAAATAGTCTCTGACTTCATCTTCTGAAATAGGGTACCCTTTGGAGAACGTCAAGAAAACAGTCCTACTATCAGGTTGCACTTCCTTTTGATCTTCCTTCTGGTCGCCAGCACTGATCTTTAGACGATTCAATACCCCAGCAACGTTCTCGGTGTTCAGAATCTGCCTCTGAAATGCAAGATCATAAGGATCATAACCAGGCAAAAATCCAGGGTGCCCTACATTAGGCCACATGAATCGTCGACTGATCCCCGTTTGACCATAAACACCATCAGCATTCGAATTACAGTACAGTACAGGATTAATCACTGGACCATAATAATTCAAAGGGTTCGTGATTTGACCAACAACATTTTCTGCAACATTACTTCCTCCTGCAACAGCCTTTCTCTCCATGACTTGCCGCGAGATATCTTCGAAAGCTCTTGCACAAACTTCATTGGTGATCTTCGCAACCGCTCGAAGAATGCCAAGTCGATTGTCATGGAAAAACCGAAGAGAGAAACCAGTTTTTGTCAACTGTTGAGTCAAAGGAATTTCATCGTTCATAGTTTCTAGAGAAAAATCAAACCGGTCCGTCTCTATGCAACTCAAGCAAAGAACAGCCTCGTCTGCTAGTGAATTGATAAGGGTATCAGGCAATGACAGCATTCTTTTCACTAAATTACCACGTGCCTCCCTTTCAAGCCAAATCCACAAGGCCATGACTTGCATTGAGTCTGCGGGGTCGCGGTCAAGATTGACAACTAGTCTAGTATAAAGAGTTCGGTCTATGGTGTGAAAAATCTTGAACTCTTCTGGACTCACCATAGGATTCAAAACAGAAGAAGAAGCAGAAGAAGAAGAAGATTCCATAGCTGTTTAACTGTGATTTGGTACTCTTAAATGAGAGAGAACAAGGGGAAACACTAGTGTGTATTCTTATAGAGATGAAAGAACACAATCGTCGGATTTGAGTTGTGACTTAAGGGAATGAAGGGGTATGCTTTTGGAGAGTTGCCATTTTTCTTTTGCAGAAATGGTATGTTCGTTTTAGTTTCCGTAAAAGGTTTCAATAGCAGCGTTCAAAATTAATGTTCTTGGTTGGAGATGTGTCGGGTTCGATGTATCAAAATTCTTATCTCACAGTGCAATGCAGCCAGGGCAGAAGTTTCTTGTTTTTTCCTCAAAGTGTTCTTGTTCGGTGCCTTTTTTTTAAATATTTTTATTTAAAATATTTTTTTTTAATTTTTATATTAATAATGTTATATTATTAAAAAAATAAAATAAAAATAAATATTCTTAAGACACAATAATACCAAAGAAATGTTTGAGAATATAATTATAATTATTTTTTAAAATATTTTTGTTTGGAAATATATTAAAATAATATTTTTTATTTTTTTAAAATTTATTTTTGATGAAAATATTAAAATAATTAATTTAAAAAATATATTCTTTTAATTTTTTTCAAAAATATTTTTAAATTAAAAAAAAGGAACTAAATACTTTATCAATCAAATTATAAAAAATAAGGTTGGATGCACTGTTATAGGGAGAGTTTAATTCGATATACCGTCCAATTCAATTAAAAATCTGATCCCCGTCCAGGTTCAAATCCCAAATTTCTTGGATTAAACTAGCCAATCGAATCGGTTTAATTACTACACTACCAAGTCTCAAACGTAAAGAAGACTCAGAAATCAGAATACAGTTAAAAGCACTACTACTTCCACGTCATTTTTGCAATTTCAGTTCCCGTGATCGTAACAAGCCAGCAAGAATGACAAGCACCGGATTCCTCTACAGCAAGGGCATGATTTTCTACCCGCCAGACACACCTCCCATCTCCACCTTCCTCGAATCCAATCCAGGAGCTTACACCACCACACGGACACACAACAATTCAGCATCTCTCTTATTCTGGGACCGACACTTACAACGACTTTCAAACTCTGTCAAAATCCTATTAACCTCAAACCCACAATTTCTCTTCAAATCCTTAAACTCCACAATAAACCCCCTATTGACCCCTCCTCCACCGCCAAACCCCATGTGGGAATCGGCAATTAAGTCTCTCGTCAACGAGACGGTAAATAAAGTGTTGCCAGTTGCGTTGAGGGAGACGAGAAATGAAGGAGAGGAACTGGCAGTTACTGCTCTTGTTACTGGAAATACAGAGAATCTGAGTGAAGTTAAGGGAAATGCTTATGAGGCACTTGATGTTCATGTTCATGTTGGAAGCCATGTGCCTCACGTGTTTGGTGTTAAAGGAAATGGAGCAAGAGTAGCTGTGGTCGGTCCTGGGAGGGATATTGCAGAAGCTAAGTATTCTGATTGGGTTAGGTAAGAAAATTAAGCAAAGCAAAGTTTTTTTTTCAATATTATTTTTTCTTCGTTTTTTGTTGTTATTTTCGAGATGGGTTTTGTGAATTGTGATTTTTGAGGATGTGTGCAGGTTAAGGAAGTCTTTGGAAAAGTTGAGGCCTCCTTCTGTAACTGAGCTATTGTTGTCTAAAGATGGTGATCGAATACTTGAAGGTTGTGTCACGAATTTTTTTGTTGTTTGTCGCAAGGTGAGTGGTTGAGAATGTTAGAACAATGTTCAAGACTTTCATGCTAGGTGGTTACTCCTTTTTTTGGGTATGTGAATTGTGCTCTTTTGCGTATTGTTGATTTTCTAACTATGATTTGTCTTTTGTGCTTCCAGGATGACCGAAACGAGAAATATTTAGGTGGTAACGAAAACACATTTCCTTATGAAGTACAGACAGCTCCTATTGGTGACGGGGTCCTTCCCGGAGTCATACGTCAATTAGTAATTGAGTAAGTTTTTCCTTAATACATTTGAACCTATATGCAGAAGAGGTAGATGGCCTTTTCGCACAACAGAGTATATGTCATATGAGAGTTTGCTGTTGATTATAAAGGAGAAGTCTTTATAGCTCTGTAACGTTAATGTCGAAGACTGGAAATGTATTATTAAGGTGACCTTCATGGTTACAAATCTTCTATTCCTGGTGTGTGTTGAGCATTCATGATTTCATACTAATGTAATTAAAATTGTGGTTGCAAAATTTTATCTTAAAAAATCCTTGTAAAAAGCTTATCCTCGTAAAGTCAGGGACTGAACACTTGGGCAATACAAGATTCTGCATGGCCATGCTATTTGACTACATCCAAGTTTGGCATCGTTAAGCAATGCATTTGATTTTGATGAACTGAGAGTAATAATCATCTGACCTAGTTTTTTGTTTCAGAGTGTGCTTGAGCAAGGGAATTCCATTTCGAGAAGTTGCTCCATCATGGTCGGAGCATGAATTTTGGCAAGAAGCATTCATTACAAGTAAACCTTTTGGTTTTTACACATCTTCTTTGCTTTTAGCTTCTGTAGCTTTTGACTAGAACTCTCCACTTGATTAGTGATGTTCAAGAATCCGGTTTTATGATTTGTTAACGATAAATTTGAGTCCTAGCATTTGACAAGAAGTTTGGCATTGGCTGGTGGTCAGACCTTAGATGGCAACAGTTTAAGTTGCACAGTTGGACCCATGTAGCTCTGAAGTTTTATTGAGTTATGAAATGTAGTGTGAGGATCTTCAGATTCCCACTATCCTTTCTCTTTCTTATTTTCTAGTCATGGTTTCGGAATATGATTCCAGCTCCACTTATTTCTCAGCTTCTCTTCCCGTAAATATTTGTTTTACCTGCAGTTGACCCAGTCAAGTGATGTTGCAGGTAGCCTGAGAATAATACAGCGAGTGGAGAAAATTCAAGCTCCAAGTTCGTGGCAGTCATTGGAACTAAAAGCCCTTAAGGAGATCTCATGGGAGGAAAAGCAGTTCGAGGTGTGTGAATATATGGAATTTGTAAAACTGTGGCTTTCAGTAGCAGAAGCTATCTTTCCTCTTAACTACAACTATTTTGCTATTTTTTATTAGGAGGATCCTGGGATGATCACAGCATTGATCCAGGTACACCATCCATTTAAACTTCTTTCATGTGTAAGACTGCAAGCTCACGCATGTAGACGGAACAAACTAGTTATAAGTAGCAACCATTGCAAATATTAATCATACAATATCATTTTGAACTATTTACCCTAATTTATCAATTCATATTATTATGTTCTCATTCACTTTTTACCAGAAAGAGATCATGGAGAAGGCAGGCCTCTAAAGGGTATCCGTTCTAATGAAGGCCCCACGCTGCATGTCATTTAATTTGGGAAGTTCGGAAAAGTGCATGTCACACAATTTATCATGAAAAAGACCTGACGATATGTTTGTTTTATCACTTTCTGCGACAACAATTGTCAAAAAATGTTATCTTCTGTCTATTTTTCTCTGGAGAGGAGTTAGAATTTCTTCTTTCCAATGACTTTTGCCCTCTCTGTTTCCTCTGGCTTAGAATTTCTTTTCTTTGCAGTGACTTTTAGCTTCTCTGTTTCCGTTGGCTCTTTACACGTGATCTGAAAAGTCATTAGCTATATACTTGTAGTCATAGTATTTGCCAAATTTTACCCCTTGTTGTTCTGGGTGCTGATTGTTAGAACTTAATTCCAATGATTCTGGTGCATGATTGATACTCTTGTTCATTATCTTAGATAAATGATACCCTTTGTATATTGCCATGCCCACTATGCTTGCTTTCTGGCAAACTTTCGTTTCATTTCTTCTCCTAAACCAAACCCACTTCACTTTTTTTGCACTCAACACGCCATGGTCATGGCCTGGAGCATATTTAAACATCGCGATCCATTTTCCGGAATTACAAATCTTCTTGTTGTACCTACCATGTTCTATTTGGTTTTGCCTTCTAAAGGAAATCCGCGGCACGGCATTGTTCCATATTTGCAGATTGAAGGAAACTATCACGGATACTTGAGTAACAACTAAACCAAGTCAAATTATAGCCATTGTAACTTGTAAACCTTCTGCAAATCTACCCGCTCCAGTTGGTTTCCTTCACGCGTGGTAAAATTTGAGGATTTGATGCCTGAGTTGAATCCATGTTCTCCCAGAGGAATTGAGTGAATACCTGACTATCGAAAGGCACCTGCCCTGATAAATGGCAGAGATTTTGAATTATGATCCAGGCTTGTAGGTTTGGTGACTGAAATGCTGTTCTAGCCTGATTACCTGGACAGTCCATATCTTCGGAGACAGCAATACGTTCACCTCAGATGCTAACCATGAGACGCAGATCCTCACCAAGAATTTCTGTTCAATCTCGGGATATCTTCCATGATCAACACGAAGGTTTTGTGGGTGGCCCATTCCTCCCGTTCTGGAATTATTCGGCAGCAATTTTTTTCTCCCTTTTTTCTTTAATTAGTAATTCTATATTGCCGTAAAAAATAAAACATATATTGGGCCTTTAGACATTGGGTGTTAGAGCCCAAACACAAGACTAAACTGAACCCAAGGCCCATGGAAATTGGTCCAATAATAGCTACAAGTACCCAACTTAAAGTTACCTAAACCCACCCGCATGACAAGCGTAGCATTTACATGGAGAAGGCAACAAAAATCAGATTTGGCAGCATAATTGGTCGCCTTTGCACTACCAAGCAGTGGATTCCAGATCGCCAATGCTTTTATCAAACAATGAAAGTCTTCCATTTCAGAATCTCGGAGGAATTACTCGGCAATTATTCAAAGCCACTGCTATATTAAATAATTTATGTAAAAAAATTCAAGATATGAGATAGAAAAAACCTTGGTTTCAGCACGCCTAAAATCTGAGCGTTAAAACAAAATAAAATGAAAAACGTCAAATTGGTTAGAAATGAGATGAATTAAATAATAATAATAATAATAATTACACTAGCTTTTTGTCATTTTAGAAGAATTTTTTTAAAATCATAATTTTTTATTCTTTATTTTAAATTATTTTTTATGTTTTAGATTATTTTAATTTGATAATATTAAAAATAAATTTAAAAAATAAAAAAATATAATTTTAATATATTACTAAATAAAAAATATTTTAAAAAATAACTTTTATTTTACTCAATGAGAGCCAAAAAGGAACCAACGGTGTTGATAAACATTAAGCCAAACCAATAAAAGAAGGAAAATAAAATCCAGCAATCCCCGAACTACTATTTCCTTCCCCTCGCCTCCCTCTCCTCTTTTCTCCATCGTCAGATCTAAAAACTTTTCATTCTTTTCTTTCTCTGTTTCTCCCTCTCTCGCGCCAAATACAAAACCACCCTCTTCTCTCCCTCTTTCTTTCTCCAGGTAATACCTAACGACCTTCTCTCTCTCTCTCTCTCTAAAACCATCTCACCTAGGGTTTCGATCTCCTTCAATTCCACTCTCTTCTCTACTTTCCGTCTCAACATACGTATACTTGGCCGTTTCTGTAGGTGTATACGTATAGAAAGATGTCGTGTTGTCTTTGAATTTGTATTATACGTGTTATTTAGGGTTTAGTTTAATTAGAGTTGAATTAGAATAATTTGTTTTGGGTTGTGATTAGCATGTAATTGCTTTGAATTTTGAATTAATGCGGTGTATTTTTCTGATCAATGTGGAGGTTTTCTTAGTGAGATGGCGGATAATCCGACGAGTCCGGCGGCGGGGAGCCACGAGAGTGGTGGTGAGCAGAGCCCGCGGTCAGGGGTGAGAGAGCAGGATAGATACCTGCCAATTGCTAATATAAGTAGGATCATGAAGAAGGCGTTGCCAGCTAATGGAAAAATTGCCAAGGATGCTAAGGATACTGTTCAGGAATGTGTTTCTGAGTTTATTAGCTTCGTTACCAGCGAGTAAGTAAAAGTGATGATGATGTATCTCTTCTGTGATTGATTTTGGTTTCTGATTATTGAAAATTGTTTGCTCTTTTTGGTGGATTTTAATTCTTGGGGTAGTGGGATTCTGTGGAGAACTGTTTTTGGGGGTTTCGGGAAAATGGGATGCTTATTGCTATTTGGAAATGCAGATGGGACCTTGGAAGTATATCTTTTGTTTATCTGTTTGGTGTGTTTGGAATTAATGGTTTTCTTATTAATATAATTGTCGGTTAAGGTTTTAGTTTGTGCAATGAAATTTTGCCGCTTTGGGAAATTTAGGGTTCTTGGACCGAGAGTCTGGGTTTGTGAAATGTGATTGGATGTTGTTTTCTTTGGGCGTGTGATTAGTGTCAGAAGGAGAAGAGAAAGACAATCAATGGGGATGATTTGTTGTGGGCAATGGCAACATTAGGATTCGAGGAGTATATTGATCCACTTAAGGTGTACCTGGCTAGGTACCGGGAGGTAATTAGTCTTTGATTTTTAGGTCGTCTGTGCCCTAGTTTATGATTGATTTTTGTTTTAATTTATAGGTTGTTTTGGAATCTAATCTTCTGACTCTTCTTTTTTCTCTGGTTTTATTGGATGATGCAATGCCACAGCTGGAGGTAAATAACATTTTTTAATTAAAACACTGTTTCCTTCTCTTCTAGCTTAAGCAACTTCTATATAAATGTTCATATAAAAAATATGTTCTGTAAAGTTGGGAGTTATGTTTCAGCAACTTTGGCAGGGTGATGCAAAGGGATCTGCTAGAGGTGGAGATGGATCTTCTAAAAGGGAAGCAGTTGGGGGTCTGCCTGCTCAAAATGCACAGGTGAATTTTTGTAAACATGCTTTAGAGGTTGATTATTCTGTCCTTGTTGAAGTTTCACCAGCTTACCATATTGTTTTTTTCCTGCATTTGTGATGAACAACCACGTCAGTTTGCTCTTCAAGGATCCATGAATTATATAAGCCCACAAGTAATACTCTCTCTCTCTCTCTTACACACGCGCGCGCACACAGATTTTTAAACCAATGGAATATATTGTCAAATGTTAAACATTTAAACTAATAATATTAGAGAATTATAAATCTTCATTTATTGAATTATTTTTAAAAATAATTATGCAAATTCCTTTTCTCTTGGATTCAGAACTGTTGTCATTGGGTCAAATATAAATGACACATACTATGCAAGAATAATCAGTTCTTTTCTTCACAAAAAGAATATGTAGGAGCTCCTTCCGCCCTTGTTCCCAGAGTGTCTTCTTTTTTAATCCTGGAATGACAGGAAATTTTTTTTGACTAAGTTCTTGACAAAATGACATTGTAGATAGGTTAAAAAGTCACAGATGTAATACAGAAAAATGTGAGGCTAACTAATAATCGCAGAGGAAAATACAGAGAAAAGGGAGGGCGACCAATGTTTTGATGACTAAAAGCTTAGATGATTGAGTGAAAGTGGAAAAGTCTGTAAAAAAATATACATCTATTCTCTCACAATCATATTGATAAGTGGAGTAGATAGGGGTTCAGAAGGAAGAAAAAGAAATGTCTTTTACTATATTGGTCCAAACCAACCATAGTTGGGTAGTTATATAATCACCATAACTTTGTGACTTACTTGTATACATTTTCAAACAAGTAAGTTCTCAACCATCTGATTGTTAATGAAGTGAAAGAATGCATTTCTACTGGACTCAGGCTGTATGTGATTGTTGGGGATGCTGGTTTTTTAGATCTTGTGAGAAATATCTATCAGACAATGACATTTGCAGTTTTATGTTGCGTCTCGGAATTGAAGTAAATTATGGATTTTATTTTGGTTTTTTGAGATGAGCTTTACCTGTTTTTTATGAACTTCATACTAGAGGGTTTCTGTATGTATAGAAGGTGGGGCTTCTTGTCCTAAATCCCAGTACTATTATACCAGAATTGGTTTGGTGCCTCTAATTATGTCCAAGTAGCTTTCCCATGATCCTTGTAATTATCTCCTTTGAACACCCATTCTTGGAGAAAACATGTGTTGTCTGAAGTTATCATTGCTGATAAAGGCAGTTTCAAATTACTTGTCTTTAATCGTCCCATGAAACTACTCTGTTTTCAGAGTCTCTGGAAACAAAATAATCACCTTCAATAATCTATATGTCTGCTCTAATATGTGGGAAGTTTGTTGGATTCAAGTTGAATATTTGTGAACCTTGCAACCAGTCAACAACAATATTCTGCTAGTAAACACTTGATATGCTGTTGAAGAGCCCCTGGCAGCCTAAATTAAATCCTTCCCTTTTCCCATTCTTATAGTAGCATCATTTTGCAGTGCGCTCTAGCATGCTGGAATGACTTATGGTTGACTGTGAGTTTGTTTGGGACAGGGCTACTATCTGAGGACATCCTACTATTGAAACAAGACTTTTTTGTCTTTCATTTATAATTTAGACAGCATCATTTATGTGAAGGAAAAAAAAAATCTTGATAGGCATAAGGTATTGCTTGAAACCAAGTGAAAACTTGATAGGCATAAAGGGACGGCCAAACTTTGCCTTCCCTTCTTCCTGACCAATTCTGACTACATTATTCCTCCACCTCTTTGCAAACTTCTTGCAGGGAACTTGAGCCTGTATTGTACATGTTGCCTTTTATGATGATTCTGACATGATTGGTCATTGATCCAATGCTCGGTTTAATCCAAGTATGGGTTGGTAATTGTTTCGTAGACCTGGTTTAGTTATGTGGGAAATCATATTTGACTTGGTGATAGAATTTTTTGACACTGTGTTAGTCTTAAGATGGTCTGGATGTTGCTCTTGAATAATCTTCTCTCAAACAGAGTGACACTATACATCTTAATGATTTGACATTAACAGTCATCTTCTTCTTATTGAAAGGTTTATCCTTTCTAATCCAACCAGGACCTTTTCAAGAGTAGTTGTGAACAATGCAAAGCAGCTGATATTTTCAAGTTAGATCTGTTTCTGATACTTATCACGTGAAATACTTGCATGATTGTATTGGGATGAAAATATGAGGCTTGGAAGAATCAGTAGTCAAATTTTCTTTTTGTGCAGATTAAATTAAATAAGCTAACTAAATTCAGGCATGTTATTGATTTATGTCTGTAGTTCTTTTCATTTGCAGATGACATTCTTTGATGGTCTTGTTGACATCATACATTCATATTGTCTTCGATGCATACATCCAGTAGTGGGATCATGTTAGGATTTAATTACATGTAGGATGTAGCTGGTTGAGCGCTGAGTTCATTATTTATTATCTTGGTCTGTTCCTTGTAGATAGGCGTGTCAGCAACATGGAAAATGAAATAAGATGCCTTTTTTAGTTCTGTTTTCCCGTTCTTTTAAGGTGAAAGGGAATTAGGGGGTTTGATGAAATTGTACCTGCGGCCTGTATTCTCATGGGCTTCTTGCCATCTTGCAGGGACAGGGACAGCATATGATCCTTCCTTCCATGCAAGGCAATGAATAGGATTCGGCTTTGCTTTTTTCAATTCAATGAATTCTAGCTGGCAAACCTTTTTAGTTTCAACACTTGTAGAGTCTTTTGCATTAGTTGATCTGATTAAAACCAAAGCGGTATGCATTTCGGCGGCTTTGGTTTTTGGTTATCGTTGGAGGTGGTTTAAATGTGGTTGGTGCCGTCATCAGCAGAGCAGCTTTACTGGTCAGATCAAGTTATGTAAATTTGCCCTTTATCTAATATATACTCTTCCGAGTATTGCCAGGATGGTTTCTTGGAGCATTTGAAAGCATACCGCATAGGCCTGTCAATGTTTGCCTCTGATTTTTCGGAATGCTAACATGTTATATGCTTATCAATTGTCAAATTAATGGACCTATGCTGAAATATAACGATCGGAAAGGGGGAAATTGTTTTGCTCAAGAAATTCATTTCCTGTAGTCGCATATTCCCTTTATAATTTATCTCGTTTGCAAGCTTTGGGGTCCCAATCAGGTTGGGTAGCCCAAATTTTTTTCAACAAGGCCAAATTGTGCATTTATTTGTGGTGTTGAAAGCAAATGCCCTATGTAACCTGCCTAATTCACGTCACTTGAAACATGCAAGCATGAAGTGCCAGGCACTTTTGTACCAATGAACTTGCTGCCACCTAGAAGCACACATAGTAGCACGTGTCATTGATAGTGACACGTTACTTTCAGGTGAGTGGTGATAATGCAAGCTTACAGTGAAAGAGAGTCACGATCATCATGCCATGCTTTTGTTGCTCTCTGTCGGAAAACTTGGATATGAAAACACCCGGTGCTTGAAACAAGAAACAAAGGATAGTAAATTTTGAGGGGTATTTTAACTAGTTAGATTTAAATTTGTTTTTTAATAATTATAAATTTAATTTTTTTAAGATTATTAAAGGTTTATTTCATCATTTAACTTTAGAACTTATAATATATCCTACAAACATGTTAATAAAATAAAAAAAAAACATAGCAGCATGGCAATACTTGTAATATACGGTGTCTCCATCTCCCACCCCTTCCCACGACGTGACCATCATTTCTTGCTTGCACGAGCCAACCAACTCACCCCCCATCATTGCCCACTTGCACTCTGTGTAGGCGATCAATCTCCCTCTCCTAAGACTATACCGTACCATGCCTCTAATTCCTATCAATTATGAATCAATTTATTAAATAATATCCATTGCAATTTGATAGATTCAGATAAAAAATAAAAAAAACTAATTGCTTATCGATATTCTGGGATGGATAGCACTGTAATGTGAAGGGATTTGAGTTTGAATCCTACATGTTGTTTGAGCGTGATATAAGGAAATGATAACCACAAATTACTGTCAATTTTTTTTTATAAAAAAAACTGTGATGGATTGATTTGTGAAGATACTTGGGCCCAAACCTCACCTCTTCGCAATATTTTTTTCTTATTCATTAAAAATAAACTTGACAAGGACTAAATATATAATAAGATGACATGATTATATGTAATTTTATATTTTTTTTGTTTTACATCTGAATATAGTTTGGGGTATCTAATAGTACTATAATATAGATATTATTCCCATCTATCATCTGCGTGGCGTAGAATCATGTTAGTAGAAGGGGCAAGAGTGCGATGTCTGCTCTTTGCCAACTCACACACAGTGAAAGTTCCAGCTCACGCCACTAGCACCCCTTGCTGGGCCGTCGCCATTTATTGTTTATAATATCTCTCTCTTTCGTTGAAAAAATAGGAGTCCACTCCTGGCGTTCCATTTACTCCCAAAAGTGATCTTCGTCAAACTCACTGTCTCCTGATCTCTTGTTTCCATGGTCAAACCAAGCTTACAGACCCTTTTGCTCTACAGCTGGCCACGTTGTAATCCAGTACAGGGAAGGGAGTGAGAGTGAGAAAGATTCAGTTAACATCTAGCAAATCCTCACATGGCCTAGTGATGGTTAAACCCTAGCCAGGTGCATTTGCATTTTGCAAGCACAGACAATATTAGGGTATCAACCATCAAGATCAGACCAAACCCTTTTATTCTCTTGTTTCCATTTTATTGCTTCATGGCCGCTACTAGCCAGCAGCCACGCTCTTGCTATACAAGCTGTCAGGAAGTAAACCGGAAGCCAAGTGGTTGTAAACTGGCCTTCGGATTAATTAATTCATTGTACAACTACTTGTGTTGCTTTATATTATTATAATTATTATTATTAGTATATACACAAACAAGTAGGAAAATAAAATTGATCAGTTCAATAGATATAAACAACAGAAGGTACTTAGCAATTTTCAAATCCCTGATGTGATTACGATTATCTATATCAGAAATTACAGTAAATTAGATTCTAGATTTTCATTTAAAAGTTTAAATTTTTTTTATTGAAATAGTTATTTAATATAGTATGAAAATCTTATTAATTTAGAATTAATGATTTCGAATCTTTTTTTTTATTTGATACAATTACAAGAACATGTTCAATTTTAAGTGGAAATTTTTTTTACATGAGATAATATATTAAAAAAATATAAATTATATTATTTTATGTGAAGACAGTTATTTGAATTAATTAAGGATTTTACAAGGGTGTCAAAATGGAATTACTACAATGTTTTAAAAAAAAACTATGGATCATAAAAGAAATCTTTAATCACTCATCATACAAAACTCATTAATTTGGTAGTTGTCATCAAAATTTTCAACAGAAGTAGAAACAGTTGAGTAAAAAAAATTATTGTTTCAATTATTTTTTAAAAAAAGAAAAACTATTTGAAAAACCCTCCCTCTGCCCTCAGGCACCCCCGGTTAATGAAGACGACAACAGATATGACAGCTAATGAAATGGCTTCATTGCTCCCTGTTATGGCATGGTTTCATTTATCCTACTCTCTGGTTCACCTCACCAAAACCTTTGAATCCATTCATTTACAAGCCCTCGCTTTCAGTTCTGTGTATGGTTCGTGGAAAACCTAGAGAAACTGCCCTTGCTGTTGTGGACCCAGCTACAACAGGCTTGAGTAATGTTTGGTAGTTTGGATTATATTATATGTTTGGTAGTTGGACCAAACTAGAAAATATATATATTGAGTTTATAATTAGCTTGTAAATAAAGCCAAACATGTAAGAGCACGCATATGGAACATTGAGGGTTATGGATTTTTCTAAAATAATTTTTTATCCATATTAAATTCATTAAAATTATATTAATATTTCACGTTATAGAATTTATATTAAAGATTAAATCTAAATTAAGATTTAGCCCAGTAAACAAGTTTTTATATTTAAAAAAAAACGAAAAATAAGTGGACTCTAATATTAATTTAATCTTAAATGTTATACACATCAACCATTTTTAAACAAAATCTTCCAAGGGGAAAAAGAAATTAAAACCCCTCAATCAGCGGCATAACTTTTCATAGAAACCACCCGTTGATCACGTACGCGGGGAAGAAAGACAAGGTGCTCGACCATGTAACTAGCGAGTTAAATTTTCCACCTAGGTAGGTTGCTACGTGCATCCAATCCCCCCCATTCTTCCTAGATTCACCAGGCGATTGACAAATGACAACAACATGCCAAACACTTCAGCACAACCTCCTCTCCATCAAAGGCATTTGCCGTGGGACCTCATGATCATCATGAACCCAGCAAATCAAGCGGAAGCCGGTCAATATTGCTTGAGCAGGGAGAAAAATGAGGATTCATTAGGGTATTGACTAACGTTTTCTAGACCCTGAATCCATCCATATGTAATCCACAAACAAAATCTGCAATGCTATAAAAATAATATAACTACATGGCTGTCACGTGATTGCATCTTATTAGTTCATGCATCTAGCTGCACCCTATAAAGTTTATCTCTGCTAGTGCTCCTATTTAATTATCGGTACGCTCTTCACCTCTTCTGAAGGAACAAGAAATTTATATATAAATAGGAAGAGAAATGCATGCACAAATTGCATATACACGTCCAAGTGGGGCGTAATATATAAGATGTATATTAGCACAATGAAATTACTAATTATCGATCACACCGTCCCAGACACAAGAATCAGATATGATTTGTGGATGAAATGAAAGATCGTGGTGTGGATTTAGTTGATTGAGAATCCGTGCTTAATTTTCCACGTCTCAAATACACACACAAACACACACACACGCTCTTGTAGCCATTTTTCGAGGTGGTTTATGCAATAAGGGAAGGGGTGCATAATTCACTTGTAAGTATTAAATTCGAACGTCGACACTGAAAAAAAATATAATAGATCTTAGTTTTATTTACAGGCTTTTTAAACTTTAAATTAATATCGATATGATGGGGTTAGTATATATAAATGTGCATATACGAGTATGAACAACACAATAATCCTGTTATATGTATGATTAGACTTTATTTACACATGTTTTATAATTTTTTTTTAAAAAGTATTTTCTTTGGTAACTCATGTTCTATTAAGTTAAACATTTATCATTGCCCCATTATATTACTAATTGCAAGAATTATTTTTCAATAAAAGATTTGAATTTGAAATATATCCAAAAAGGACCTGGATATACCACTTAATTAGCTACAAGCTGGAACATATTTTGTGTTGATAGAGTGGAGGGGGCAATTTCAATGGGTGTTCTATTTATGGGTTTTTTTTTAAATATTTTTTATTTGAAAAAGCAGTATTAAATTGGGTGTTGATAGAGTGGAGGGGGCAATTTCAACGGGTGTTCTATTTATGGGTGTTTTTTTAAAAATGTTTTTTATTTGAAAAAGCAATATTAAATTGGTTTTTTTTATTTTTTTATGGTTTTGATGAAAAAAAATATGAGAAAAAATTATTTTAATATCTCTTCAAGTGAAAAAATATTTTAAAAAATCATGCATCATAATTTTATTCAGGATATTATTTTTCATTTAATTACACATTAATAAGCTGCATTATAATTTTTTATATGAAACATATTTTTAAAAAAGTAATAAAATCATGATAGGTTCAACTTAAATAAAAAAAAAAAGTGAAAATGGCATTGTAGATTAACCTATTAAATACGTAACTTAACTAATGGATCCAATTGGAAATAATTATCAATAATAAAAGATGAAATTATATTTTTTAAAAAACATTGAGGAACAAATAAGACATAAAATAACAAATAAGAGTCCAGAGTCTCGAGACATTGTAGATTAACCTATTAAATATGTAACTTAATCAATGGATCCAATTGAATTTATTATTTTTTTATAAAAAGATTTTAAACTAAATATAAAAAAAAAAACAAAAAAACAAAATCACATTTGTTTGAGCATGGACATTAAAGAAAACAACTGAAGAGCGCTAGCCTTCCAGCTCAATCTGCATGCCTGGGCATAATCCATCTTTTCTTAAAGAAGTTATATTTCGTTTTATCATTGTCAATGACTTTTTATCTTTATATTAGAATCCAATGATTTTCTTTTTTATTTAACTAAAAAATACAAGAAATGAATTTTAATATCAAAATTATTTTTAAAAAAATTATATGGACTGATGACCTAATAATTAAAAAATATGGAGGGCTTAAATAAATTTTTAATATAAAATTTAAAATCACTATCTATTTGAACTGTTTTACTTGCTTAGGTCCTTTTTTTAGTACAAGATGTCTTTGAAAAAAAAATGTAACTGAGTATTGATCCCGTGACTCAATAATACAAAAAAAAAGTTACAGATCAAATTACAAAATTAAAAAAAAATAAAATTCAGTATTACCATTCGGAATAAAGAATGAGATGATGAGTAGCAGAAAATACGACAGCATTTCCTGCGTGATTTGGTTTTTGTTAATTGATCAGTAGAGGGTTACTCCTCTGCTGGTTTTGGTACTTCTCGCTGCTCGTGCTTCCCAGCCATGGAGTGCCTAGTCACTGACACTTCAGCCCACGCACACGTGTAGTCGCGTTTGGAAACCATGAGTCATGCAGAATGTGATATTTGCATGTTTCCTTTTTACCTCGAGAGTTAATTCTAGTTTTACCGAACATGGCAGGGCATGATGGTTATTTTGGAAACGACAGCAAGTTGCGGAGTCGAGTAACTGATAATTATTGCCCCTAACGACCGGCCTTCAAATTCAGACTTGCAAATCTTATGTCGGCACGACGCGTTCGTTAAATCTGTCGGACCCTCTCCCTCCGTCAATGTACGGCGTTTAGCTGTCTTCTTTGTTTTCTATTTTTCTACTTTAACCGTCTTATATGCGCGTGAAACCACGCTCTATCCTATTAGGAATTTAGGCTTCTCTTCTAATTTTTTTTTACCTTTTACATTTCCTTTTCCTAATCAATTATATGAATTAGAGATAGATCATATATTATCTCCAATGAAATACTAATCAAGGATTTAAAAATCACGAGTACTTGTTTGTTCATTACCAACAAAAGAGAGATTATATGTTAATAATAAGACAGGAAAGCTAAAATTGCCTCACAAAAAAGACTATATATGTTAATAATAAGACAGGAAAGCTAAAGTTGCCTCACAAAAAAGACTATATAAAATAAAAATTCTAAATAAGGGATTAAACAAAAAAAAAGTTATATTTATCGCATTCCACACATGGTGCAAATGAGATTAATTATTACAGGTACGAGAAAAGCTACCATGTTTGGTGTCTGACTTTAATGTTGCATTAAGGAATTTTATTTTAAAAAAAGTCGTATTGAGAAAAAAAAAAAAGCTAAGCTAAAAACAGACGAGTAAATAAAATTAATATAGAAAAGTATTTAGTTACGTGCATTATAAAATCTGGTTATGGATGATTACAGTAACTTAATTGGTGCCCAAAAACTAGCCGAGAGCACCCTGCCTTTTTAAACAAAAGAAAAGGTTATGCATGGACATATCCTTGATTTTGTAGATAATAGGAAAAGGAAATATGTATTCAACGCAGAGTTGACGCGTGCGGTAGGGCATGCAATTGGAAGGATGCTCATGTCATATTCTAACTAACCACGATGCGAGGCGTATCACGCTTCATTGATTGATTTAGGCGCGTACGAGTAAGCGCGAGTAGCTTCATTACATTTTTCTTACCAAGAAGAACAGAACACATTAAAAGCTCAGGATCATCAGATAAAAGAATTATGTCATCACTGCTAAGTATTGACAAATATGTTAGTGTGACTGTGTGATCACGTTGCTGATAGCCCAAGCACCAACTCATCTGTCTGCCTCTCTGTCTCTCCTGTTTTTCTTCTATTCTTTTATTCTTTGAGCACCCTGTACTCTCCCCCTCCCTCCTCCCCTTATATTTCCCTCCCTCTCTTCTCCTCCCTTCCAGAAAACCCTTCCTGACGTGCCCATTTTTCTCTCCCCGTAAGCACTAGAACACCCATTTCTTCGTGATAAATAAATATAAGGTTTAGTTGAATCGAGTTGGGTTGGATTATTGTGCGTCAAATTTAAATTTTTGCGCAGGGATTTACTGAAAAAGAATGACAATGAGCAACAATATTGCTGGGCAGTTTGGTGATACCACACTGACCAAGGTGTTTGTTGGGGGATTAGCATGGGAAACACCAAAAGATGCCATGAGAGAACATTTTGAAAAGTATGGTGAGATTTTGGAGGCTGTGATTATTTCTGATAAAATCACTGGTAGATCCAAGGGCTATGGATTTGTAAGTCTTAATCTCACTGTATATTAGACGAGTACGTTTTCATTTTAATTGTTGCTACTGTTTTGCTAATGTTAGCTTTGGTGATTGTTTTAAATAATTAGGTTACGTTTAAGGAGGCTGAATCGGCAAAGAAAGCTTGTGAGGATGCTTCACCCATCATCAATGGCCGCCGTGCCAACTGCAATCTGGCTTCCCTTGGTGCACGCCGCCCTAGGTCTGCAACGCCGGCCCCTCCTCAACAAGGTATGGATATTTTGAAGTCTATGGACGTATTTTCAACATGGATGTTTGTCTACGTTAATATGTTTCTTAGAAAGGAATATTTATTTATTTTCTTTTCAGGGCATGTAAATTAAGAGAGAGAAAAAAAGAATTGTGGATTCTCTTTATATATATATATATAACTACCAGCTTTCTTGAAATAAAATCAAATAATTTTTGGAGTCATGCATCAATGCTTGATAAAATTGGTGTATTAAAAATCTGACGATCGTCTGATCATTTATGGCATGATCACTTACTATATATTACCAAAAAAAACTTGTATAATTTTCCTATTTGTATAACCTTACCCTTTATTTAAAGGAAAAAAAAATGTTTACATAAAAAACGAGAAACAAATCTCTAACATATGATAGGATTTCAATAAATTTTAGCATCATATAGTTTGCTAATGTTTGTGATTAAATTTAATCATGAAGGACCTAACATTAACGCTGGACCGAGGTCCACGCCAGCAGCGCCGGAAAATCATGTCCAGTGGTATTATCCGGCAGGGTCAGCTGCAGCAGCATCGCCGTTTCATCATCAGCACCACCAAGCCGTTCCCTTTTACGGGTAAGCTGGTACTCTGTGGCCTGATTGCTCTTAATTTTACCACATGAAATGTGAACGTTTCTTATGTTGTAGTTACCTTTTTCAGGTATTCTCCAGCTTACATTGCCACCGATATCAGCGGCAATCATGTAAGTTTTTCTACAACTCTATTATCATTGATGGATAGTTATTCAAACGCATGATCATTCCAGTGTGCGTGGTGGTTATGGTAATTTATGGATAATTATGCAAGTTGATGAAAGCCCAATGTTGATAATGAACTACAAATTCAGCCAATTAATGGCATATTTCTCAGCGATGAAAAAAGAAATTGGGTTGAAATTCCCAAATTTTAAACAATCCTATCTACCCTAAAATTAACAGAAAAATATTCGAGAGTCGATCGTGACAATGTGTTGCTATGATGGTCCACAGAAGCTAAACTACACAGGCGGGTCCTACATGAATGGGCATTTCTCTCAGGTGTATCCAGGGCAAGCTATGGTGGGTGCCAATACATTGATGCCAATGTACCCTTTTTATCACTTCCATCAATCACAAGCTATGGGCCTTCCTGCTGCCCACATCTTTCCACCAACAACAGCGGGTCCCATGACAACCGTCCCCACTATCATGTCCAAACCACCGTCAATTGCTCCTCCTAGTGCAGGTACATACTCTTCCATGCATGTTAGCTGTACACGATGATTTCATAGCCTCTTGGGTTAGCTCCACATGGTAACATGATCAACCTTAGTCAAGGTGAACAAAAGAATCATCGTGCCACGTGCCTTTGTGATTGAACAGGGTGCGTTTACAACTGGCATGTTAGAAACTCACGTGCCCAGAAGATCAAAACGCCCTCAAAGTCAGTGGATACTTTCCAATCTTTGGTTGCTGCATGCTAGTTGCTGTTTACAATAACACAAATTGCTTGTAGCGTAGAATTTATAAGTTTTGTTTGATTCATTGTCCCTCGCCGCCTTGTATTAATTTCTTGAGTTACTTACCACCTTGTCCTTTCATTTAGATGAACTCCTACTTCTAATAAATTATAGGTTAATTTCTATTTGAAGCCATGTCAAGAAATAATTTTTTTTCCATGTTGCTAACGTGGAATGGTTCATATCTAAGTTAACAAAAAAAGGATTTCAGGCTTTTTTATTTTTTAAAACGATTTTTTCTTAAAAATATATTAAAAAAATTATTTTTGTACCATCACGTGAAAACAAACATTAAAAAATTAATTCAAAGTTAAAAAAATTATTCAAAAAATTTTAAAAACACAATTAAACTAACAGAAATATATTTAGTGTCAGAATATAAAAATCGGCATGAGAAGATGATCTTTAAATCAGAAGAAAGGTTAAAGACACGTGAAAGTATTCCGCTTGGGTAAATAATGAACTAAAGGTTCATGATTGTGCTGTACATCTTTACCAGCCTAGCAAGCCTTTCATTTATGAAGTCAAACATGCAGTAGTGCTAGCTGGTAGATTGATATTGATGCCCCATGCTGACAATATTATAGGCAATATCTTCTTGAGTATACCTTTAATTTTTTCCAGTATTTTCTCTCTTTACTTTGTGATTGAATGGCGCTAGATGTGTGTGTGTGTGTGTGTTGTTGAATGGCGCTAGATGTGTGTGTGTGTGTTCAATGGAAGTCGGTGATAAATATAAACTGATATTACAGAGACAGTTTGCCTGGCTGTGGAATAGGTACAGGCGGCGCAAGTGAAAGCTTTAAAAGGGATGGATAAGAGAGGGGGCACTGATCAGTTGGCAATAACAAAAGGAGAGGGGAGTAGCTGCTGCAGAACAACATTATTATCAGATCTGCTATGGCTCTTCTTTCCACTGTTATTTCTCAAGGAAAAAAGTATTTATGATTCTTAGGTGTTTGATAAGATTCTTTCATTCACTTTCTCTATCTAACATCTCAGCTTGAGCTGTGTGAACTATTAGAACCAAAAAAAAAAATTGTAATTGAATTACGTCATGTATGTTTGCCCATATCTTATGGTTTACTTTTGATGGATTTCAATTAACTTTTCTGCTTAAAAAGCCTGCATCTTCTAATAATTTTTGCCCCCCTCTACTGGGTTATTAGCTTGACGTCTATATATTATATACTTTTCGATAACATTGCTTAAGCATGCAGTATATTATGCCAAGAATGAATACAGTACAAGCATAAATTACTCTTCCCCTCCATCCATTAAGTGGAGAAGAGAGCTAATTTGAGCATTTGCGGATATTTAAAAGCGGAACGATCATGATTTCTGATACTTTTAGGTTGCTGGTATGTTGAGACATAAGTATATACATGGAAAATATAAAAACATATTTAGTTTAAAAAATAAAAATATAAAATAGATCTGTATTCAAAATGATTTTGAAATAAATTACTTGGATAATGGTCCATCATCAAAGACACAAATGGACGTTTCCTGTTATAACATGTAAACGTGAAAGTTTAGTTCGTCAAGTCGGCAAGTCTCACTTCGGTTAATGACAAGAAGCATGCTCCAATCAACTACCCTCACTCGCATATATTATATAAGATATTACTTGAAATTCTAGTATAGACAGGAATCCTTGATTAAAATTTTTTTTATTTAGAATCTTTATTTAACTATTATTTTGAATCTTTCCTTCCTTGATAACCGATACCTTTCTCTGTTATATTAAGTTACAAGGCTGGTAAAATATGATAGTTTTAGCTTTTCTTTATTAGAATCATGCATTCAGAATTGTGTAAAAGTACATGTTAAATATCGATAATAAATAAGATTTAATTTGGAATGTTGAATACTTTTGAGTGTTTAGTATTTTCAATAATTGGTGTGAGAGCTTGGAAGAAAAGGGATAATATAAACTTAGCAGCAAAACATGCCTTCGTTCAACACAGCAACGGTCCTTCGATTAAAACATGCGCAGATGCAGCAGCATAGACACAGACTCCAAGAAAATAGCAAATTCATATAGCAACAACGTCAACTCTCTTCGCAGCAGCAAAAATCACAACAGCCTTCATTGACAAGCCTTTTTTAGGAGCAAATGAAGATTGAACATCTCGGGATCGACAAGTTGAATGAAATGTCAAGATTAGTTCATTGTTTGTCCGAGGTCAGTAGTGGACTCAGATGTACCTAAAAAAGATATTACTTTGAGAAATAAAGCTTCCAGCAAAACGATGTATTATCATGAAAAAGAATTATGCTTGATAACTTTTTATTTCATTTCGCGAGCATGAAAAGAAGTTAAGAAAAGTATTCATTTAAAAAGATCTTGTTTACAAGAGAGCCGCTAATAATGGAAACCGAGAAACAGAAAAACATTTCTTAATAAAATATCAAGCAAAACAAAACTCCATTAAATGTAAATAATTTTGCAATTTAGCCACATTCGGTCGTGCATTTGAGGGGGTGATTTGAGTTTTCCTCGAGAAGTAGTTTGATCAAACTAACCAGATGTTTCGTTGGCAAGGAAAAGAAAAATGCAATGAAAACGAGATCTAAAGACCCTGAACCATGCGGGGACGTCGAGTGGATGTACCTTGGAGCCCATCCACTCGGTTGTTTCTCGGGGGGGAAATGATGAGATAATGTGGGTTCGACGGAGTCTTTTGGATCTGGTATCCAGGCCGGCGAGGGCTCAGAATATAATACAAGATCACCTGTAAAGTGATCGTAATTCACTGGCCCGGACCAGATCCATTGGGTCTCAGGATCTGTTAACCTATGGGCCAGGACTCGTGTGGGCCGAGGGAATCTTCGTATCCCCGTAGCACTCTTTTAAACGTGTTGATCTGCTTATGGCCTCAACGTCAGGAACGCTGATTTTAGTTTGATTAAATAAGTGATTGGTACCGTGGTATAAATTGGTTTTTATTTGAAGATATATTTAAATAATTATTTTTATTATTTTACAGGATTGAAAAATATTTTTTAAAAATATTAATTTAATATTGTTCATGTGAAATGTTTTTTAAAAACCTTTCTAAAAGCAGAGGAAGCTGTGCTCTCTATTTTAAGTTATAAGACAGCGTTTATCCTCAAAAGAACCATGACGAAAGCTTCCAAATTCCGATCAATGTTTCATTCTTTTATTCGACTTCTATACTGCTGAACCAAACAAGCCTCTAAGTATAAATGCGAAACAGTTGCCTTGGATCTATTTACAAACAAATTTAATTTTATGAAAATCTGAAATAAAAAAAATGATTTCATAGAAAACTCGAGCTAGAGAGTTCATGTTCAAATTCAACGAAATTAAAAAACTAGTTCTGTAGTTTTCTAAGTTTTGTGTTGAGTTTAGAAAGTATATTTTGGAGGTTATCATAAATTTGCTTTATAAGTTTTTACTTATTTTTCAAATAAATAAAAAACATGAAAAATATTTTTTTTGTTATATACAAGTATTTTTTTAGCAACATAAAACATTAAAGTTATTATTTTTTATATCTAACTAAAATCATAAACATAAATACATCTTCTGGGTCAACTTTCTAATTAACAATGTAATTTTTTTATTATATTCTTTTATTTTAAATAAATTAAAATTAATATCATAAATATAAAATGTTAAGATAACTAGCATAAACTATGATATTTGATTTTTTTTTAATGAAAAATTATGGTGATCTTGATAAAAATAAAAAAGGTCATCTTCATTTTTAATAAACATACAAATTCGTATTTTTTATTAAAAAACAAGAAATAAAAAAAAAATAGTTTCGAGAGAGAGAGAGAGAGAGAGCTTTTATTAGTTTCTGTCGTATATTTTTTTATTGTCAATCATGAACCAGCAAGCTGCAGTGCAAAAGCCAAAAGGTCAAGGATGCACTTTACTGTACTTTTGAAAAAATATTTTTTAATTAAAAAAACACTAAATTCAGCCAGAAAAATAAATACGTTTTAAACTTATTATTATATGATGGTAATTATTTTTTACAACACTAAATTCAGCCAGAAAAATAAATACTTTTTAAACTTATTATTATACTATGGTAATTATTTTTTAAATAATTTTTATATTAAAATATATATTAATAATTTTTTATTTTTTAAAAATATTTTTAATATCAGCATATTAAAAATATTTGAAAACATAAAAAATATATTAATTTAAAATAAATAAAAAATAAAAAAATTTATTTTTTAAAAAAGTTACTTTTATAACACCGAAAAAAAACATCTACGTCACCGGTATCTAGATAGGACTTGAAAAAATCCCCATCACCCCAGTTAATTAAGTGAACTCCTGGTGAAAAACTACCAGCCACGTGCAGGTGCAGCTCATGTCAGAAACCAACCGAGTAGACATGAACTGTGAATCGTTGTTGGTGAAATCGGTCCGGGCAGTCGGGTCGACCCAGCCTCTGGTCAGGACTAAGAGAAGTTGACCCAGTCAACAATCGTTTTTTTTTTTTTAAAAGAATAACGCTGTTTTAATTTCTATTTTGAGATTAAATAAGTCGACTCAGCGACTCCGAGTCAAGTATAATAACCTAAGTAGTCCACTTATCAATCGAGCACGCAGCTATGCGTGCGGTTTTTTGTGGTGTCGGAAAGGGGTGGTCGTGAACGAAACCAGTACTTCCAGAAGGATTCTCTCTTGTCCTTTGCTGCGTAAATCGGGCAGCAATCTTTTAGATTAGGGGACAATTTTGAAGAGGGATGACCCCATTGGCTACAATAAGTCAATTTTCTACCAGATATACCTCGTTGCATTACTGCTCGTAAATTCACTGCAAAGCAACCCCCATCCATTTTTATTTTTTTAAAAAAGTGGAATAATCCCATAAAAAAATAAAAAAATAAAAAGTATAATAAGATATTGTGCTGTGAATGTAAAAGAGCTTAGACAAGGGTGGTGTTGATGTCTTCTGTTGTGGACTCTCACAGGATCACATGGTGCAAGCTTACCAAGAGATAGAGACGTGATAAAAATATTCCTTGACCGAGAAAAGTTTATTAAAAAATGATTACGACATTTACCGAAGCCCTATCAAATCACCAAAAGCCACGGAATAACCCACCGGTCTCCACCTTCTCACTAAATCCTAACCACGCGTGCTCAGACATTATTGGGCCGTCACAAACCATCGGTCACCAGCAAAGTTTCTCACACTCATTGATAAAAAACGGAGGAAAAAGCCTGCTTAATAGTGCTGACCAATCACTGAAAGTGAAAAAGGACAGGAACCCATTATATTCGGGCTTTGTTTACAGATCACTTAAGAGGACGCCTAGGTTATTCTCATGCCCAAACACTGCCTTTATCTTCTCTCTTTCTCTCTCTAAAAACTCAAAAAAGAAAAAACCCCGCAATCCCCTGGCTTCCACTTCTTACAAGATCTAACGAGGTAAACACGTAATCTTTAAAAAATCACTCTTTTTATTAACATAGCAATCTAAATTGTTGTTCTTTAATATTTTTTTCTAATAAGTACATCACTTGATTTACTATTTTTTTTGACAGAATTGTGGACTATTTTTTGGCTAGGGTTTATCACTTTCTTAATATTTTTGTTTAAAATTTTCGTTTCTTATAGTGAAAAGGCTTCCTTTTCGGATCTTGAAAACGACCCAAATACTGTTTTAAATGGATGAATGCAAGAATGAGAATGATTTGGCAAGTAATGTTACGGAATTATCGACTAGTGAACATGCAGATAGTGAGAAATCCACAAAAGCAACGACCCCAGTTGTTGTCGACGCCGTAGCCAGTGAGCAGGCTGACGGTCTGGGTAAGGGTAATGTTGAGGGTTCTTCAAGGGATGATGTGGCGGCAAAGGAAGGTGGATCTTGTAATAGAGATGAAGTAATGGTCAGGGGGTCTTCAAGCGAGGATGTCGATGGTGGGTGCACAGGCAATTTGGGTGATGGAGGTGGAGGGGGAGAGAGAAAGGAAACTGCTGCTTGTGGTCATGCTGAGGGAGATGCGCAACATTCAGATGTTGGTGGTGTAGTTGGTGATTCAGGGACGCATGAGAATAGGGGTTCTGGTGTTGAGGCATCAAACTCAGAAGTTGAGTCTTCTAAGGTTGCAGAATCTGAAGAAGAAGGGAAACCAGCTGAGGGCGGGGAGAAGGAGAGGCAGATCAGTGGACATGGTGATGATATTTCACAGGAAGTTCAGGAGTTTGCAGAATCTAAAGGAAAAGGTAAACCGGTAGAGGTTGGAGAGGAAGAGATGGAGGTTGGCGGAGATGGTGGTAAGAATTTATCTGAAGTCGAGGATGCAGATACTGATGCCGATGCTCAGTGTGTGAGAATTGTAAGTGGGATTGGTGCGGAAGCCCAAGCTATGGTAGAAGAAGCAACTATCGTTACGGATGAGGAGAGTTTGAAAAGGGAATTGGTAGAGGAGGGTGTTGAGGGAGTTGAGATTGATGCTGGTCAGAAAGTGAGTTCTCGAGT
Organism: Populus euphratica; assembly: GCF_000495115.2. Taxonomy (NCBI): domain Eukaryota; kingdom Viridiplantae; phylum Streptophyta; class Magnoliopsida; order Malpighiales; family Salicaceae; genus Populus; species Populus euphratica. The sequence goes on along the minus strand of NW_011499872.1, from coordinate 115,371 downwards.
AGCTGGGCTGTCAGAGAATGAATCTCAGGATCAAAGAGCTGAAAGTGGAGCAGGAGGTCCTTCCATGGCAGTAGGTTCTCCAGTAGGTGAAAGCCATGTTATAGAGAAATGTGAATTGGTTGAGGAAGCTGCGGGTAGGGCCGAGGAAAAGGATGGCAATGTGAACAATGCACTTCAGGATTCAGTGACGCAAGAGGTGCTTGTTTTGCATGATGAAGCGTGGAATTCTGGTACGGAAACTGCAGTTGTAACTTCTCCAACTGTGGAAGATATGAATGTAGAGACCAAAGTTGTTGAGGAAGTTGTGGTGATGGCCAATAATGAAGGTTTAGACCCCAAGGTTGAAGCAACTAGGAGTGATGCTTTGAAGGGAGAACTTGCTGGTGATTTAGAGGGGATTATCTCAACTTCTGAGAGTTCACCAGTTTTAACAGAAAAGGACAGCTTTGCCAACCCAGACTCGGAATTGTTGGATAAACAAACACAACTTGCCATTGAAGGGAGGGTTTCATCAACTGACGACAAAAATATAACATGTCCTAACAATGAAGGTATGGGCACTGATGCTTTTAGTGAAAGTTTTTGTTTTTCAGTGGAAGAACTGCAGGGAACATCTGAGACGGCCAATGGGAGCACTGAAAATGGCTATAATGCATGTGCAGATTCACAATCTTCGCATCAACCAGCTCAAGTAGTTGTTGGAGCTGTAGTTGTAGCAAAGGAAAACAATCTGCTTATGAATCCTGAAAAGAATAAAAAAGCAATAACTGCATGCATAGTTAATAACGCTGAAGAAGCTGATCTACAGAAAGAGCAAGTAATAACAGCTTGCCAACAGCAGAAAGTTGAGACCATTAATGGAAGCACTGAAATAAGGACTAAGACAACATGTGGAGGGATGGAAATGGATGTTGAAACGGCTTTGACACACAACGATGAGGTTTTGACCTCTCATACTGAAGTTCCAGATCCTTCTGTAAAAGATCAACAGTTGAAGCCTGAAGAAGGTTCAGACGAAAGTGCACCCGGTGATCCTGCTCATGTTGATTCAATCAAAGAACAACTGATGGAAGTTCAAGAACAGGCTACTCGTGCTAAAGAACTTGGAGGGGAGAAGAAAAACCTAGAAGAACAGAACTCACATGCCGAAACAGCATCCATGTGCACAGAAACAGATAGCCAGCTCATGGATGTGGGGGAAGATGTTACCGCAAGCAACGAGGAGGCTTTGAATTCCAAAACTGAACTCAAGGAGCTTGCTGAAAGCGATCAGCAATTAAAGGTCGAGGACGGTTTGGATGAGGGCGCATCTCGTGGTCCTTTTGAGATTGTTTCAAATGCAGGGCAAGAAATGACAAATGAATTACATGTTCTTGATGCTGAACAGGTTGATTTACAAGGGCAAGAAATGGAAGTTGAAGAACAGGATACTGACACTGAACAGCTGAACACCATGGAGGAGAAATCTTCTAAATTGTCAGTGTTAAAGCCAGAGAAAGAAGATCAGGCTTGTTATCTGCTGCCGCCAGATAATGAAGGTGAGTTTTCTGTATCAGATTTGGTCTGGGGTAAGGTAAGGAGTCATCCTTGGTGGCCTGGACAGATATTTGATCCATCAGATGCCTCCGAGAAAGCAATGAGGTATCATAAGAAGGACTGCTATTTAGTAGCATATTTTGGGGACCGAACATTTGCATGGAATGAATCATCTCTGCTAAAGCCTTTCAGGTCACACTTCTCTCAGGTTGAGAAGCAGAGCAATTCGGAAGTATTTCAGAATGCTGTTGATTGTGCTCTGGAAGAAGTTTCCAGACGAGTGGAGCTGGGTCTGGCTTGCTCATGTCTGTCAAAGGATGCCTACGATGAAATCAAATGTCAGGTAGTTGAAAATACTGGAATCCGGCCAGAGGCAAGTACAAGAGATGGTGTTGACAAAGATATGAGTGCTGATTTGTTTCAACCGGATAAATTAGTGGATTATATGAAAGCATTAGCACAATCTCCTGCTGGTGGGGCTAATAGATTGGAGTTTGTGATTGCAAAGTCGCAGTTGCTGGCCTTCTATCGTTTAAAAGGTTACTCTGAACTGCCTGAATATCAGTTTTGTGGAGGGTTGTTGGAGAAGTCAGATGCTTTACAATTTGAGGATGGATCGGTTGATCACACATCTACTGTTTATGAGGATCATGGGCAAATTTCATCAGGTGAGGAGATTTTGCAAACTCAAAGAGGCTCTTCTCACAAACGCAAACATAATCTGAAGGATAGCATCTATCCCAGGAAAAAGGAGAGAAACTTGTCTGATTTGATAAGTGACTCGTGGGATTCTGTGGATGATGAAATTGGGTCTGATGGGAAAGCAAACAGTATGCTAGTTTCCCCTTCTGGCAAGAAAAGAAAAGGCTCCGATACCTTTGCTGATGATGCATCCATTACAGGACGGAGGAAGACTATATCTTTCGCAAAAGTGTCTTCAACCGCATTGAAGCCCTCCTTCAAGATTGGAGAATGCATCCAAAGAGTTGCTAGCCAAATGACTGGGTCTCCTTCTATCCTGAAGTGTAATAGCCCTAAGGTAGATGGAAGCAGTGATGGGCTTGTTGGAGATGGATCTGATGCTTCGATTTTGCATTCTGAGGATGCTGAGATAAAGAGAATAATTGTTCCAACAGAATACTCATCACTGGATGATCTGCTATCACAACTTCACTTGACAGCACAAGATCCCTTGAAAGGATATGGTTTCTTGAACATCATCATTAGTTTCTTCTCTGATTTCAGGAACTCAGTGGTCATGGACCAGCATGATAAAGTATCTGGTAAGAGAAAAACATCCCATTCTTCTGGTGGTTTTCCTGAAACATTTGAATTCGAGGATATGAATGACACTTATTGGACAGACCGGGTTATTCAAAATGGTTCTGAAGAGCAACCGCCACGTAAGAGTAGGAAAAGGGATAATCTTTTTGTGCCTGTTGTTCTGGATAAAGCCAGCGGTAGGTCAAACTCTAGGAAACAATATTCTGATAGCAATTATGATGTATCGGCTCAGAAACCGGCTGGTTATGTAGATGAGAAGGCTCCGGCAGAACTTGTAATGCATTTCCCTGTGGTGGATTCTGTTCCTTCAGAAATAAGCCTAAATAAGATGTTCAGACGCTTTGGACCTCTAAAAGAATCCGAGACAGAAGTTGATAGGGATACCAATCGTGCCAGAGTAATTTTCAAGAGGTGTTCAGATGCAGAAGCTGCTTATGGCAGTGCTCCCAAGTTCAACATTTTTGGTCCGATTCTTGTGAATTACCAGCTCAACTACTCTATATCTGTTCCTTTTAAAACTCCACCTCTATTCCAAGATGAGGAAGATGCAACTCTTTTTCTTCAATATTGAAGTTGATCTGGTATGAAACTCAGGTAAACATGTACTGTACTAGGAACGTCTTCTTCATATGATTTCTTGGTAAATATTAGCAGCCTCGTGAAATTTTCCAACTGAATTGGAAATGTCCTTTTCATATTCTCTCTTGGTAGAGCTTGATTTATTTAGAACTGGTTAGCAGATTTAGGACAAATATAATCGAAGTATCCATATCTATATATAAAAAGTACTAACTATATGGAAACATTTGATTAGAGTAAAATACACGTCTTTTTTTCTCTTCAAATTCCCTTATGTTTATTCTTCTAATTCTGAATAAAGAAATATTTCATAATTGGTCAAACCTGTTCTTTTATTCAGATGTCTTACCTTACTTTCCCATCAGAAATAGGAGGCATGGATCAAATTCCTTCTCATTCTAAAGCATTATTTTTCCACCCCTTGTGTTTTGATGCCATTTCTTCTTTTATTATTGCTGCTATTGTTTTTTTTTTTTTTTTTTTTTTTTTTTTTTTTTTAATTTTCACTTTACCTTTTTTGCAAATATTTTTAATTTACTACTTTCTTCTTTTTTTTTTTAATAAAACAAGAAGTGCATCATGGTGATGCTAAATAACTCAATGCCTTTTCTAAATAAATAAAGAAAAGAACTCATAGGTATATCCATGCATGCCCTTGTTTATTTTACAAAATAGTAATGCTTGGATAGTTAATAAATGTATTTTTAAAATCTTAAAAATTTCCAGTGAACCGAATTAAACATGTGCCAATGCACATGCCTAAGTTACCAGCAATATTAAATATTTGAATTTGTTCATGAGAGGAGAGAATGTCTGAAAACCAAGAAGTTTTGCAGAAAAAAATTGTAGGAGATAGGCATCTCGTCTTCTGGGAGTAGCAAGTCTCTGGAGTCTGGAACACTTGGGTGGAAATACATGTATTGTTTGTGTGAATGCATGTCTTTCATTGGAAAATATGCACTCTCACTGAAGTTGGGATTACTCATCATTTGCCAAGAGTATGAATCGGCCTTAAAGCTCTCCCTTTCAAAAATTAAAAACATTTTGATGAAAAGTAAGCATGACTTTTAGATGGTTGTAACATTCTGGAGATTAACCTTAAGTTTTGACTTCTTATCAGTCACTGCTGCAGCACGCTATTGCTCCTTTTCACTTGTTTTGCTTCATTACTTGTATAAAATTCTGTTTGTTTACGGATCAATTTTTATTATAGGAGATGGCTGGTGCTGAAGATACACACGGAGACAACACAGCTACTGGCATTGTCTGGCACATTTAACCAATGAATTTGCTGAGAAAAGTAATGAATCAAACAAGTTATCCGCTGCAGCAGTTGATGGCTGGCATATGTTCGGCAGACAGGTTTGCTGAGGAAATAACCAGACTAATAATAACATCTTTCTCTGTATCTTCCACTTGAGCTTCACTTGACTATGTCTGGAGGATGTAGAATGTTGCCTTGTTCAGAAACCTCAGTAGTCTCAACTTAGTGCATTGTAAAGCAGGTTATTAGCGGATTGTAGTTGATGTTCTTGACGAGTAGGAGATTCTATCATGGAAATCATGCTCTGCCTTTCCGTCATTTACGGTGGTAGATCTGCATGTCACATGGAATGATTTTCCTTCTGTAAGAAACTGCGAAAGAGGTAGAGCACTTTTGTCCATAAAGCTGAAAGCATTGGCAGTTTAGCAATGCTTTAATCTATGGCAGATACCTGGATCCATAGCATTCCTGGATCTCTTGAAAAAGCGTAAGCCCTGGGATAGAATTTTGGCACGTGTGGCGCAAAGCTCCACCTTTCCTTAATTTTCCATAAAGCAGGGGCCAAATTCTTTTCTTTTATAGTAATAATTTGATTTGTCGTGGATGGGTCAAGATTCACCTCGTAAAGGTCATGGTGAATTGTTGATTTGAGCTCAACTGGGCGACTTTTAGGAGCGTGAAGACCATGCCAAATTTTCAAATTGAGGAGCTCCTGCTTATTACTTTAGAAATGTTCGAAGATGCAACATGATCAAGTTAAAAAATCACTGAAGAGTGAGGCCTTGGATGGACAGCAAATCGTTCATAATTTTGATACCTCATGATACTTTTCAGAAGCGGCCCGCTAGTTTTTATTTCTCTTAGTTTTAATTTATTTTTTTAGATATTTTGATGTAATAAGAATAAATTTTAAAAAAAATAAAAAAATTATTTTAATATATTTTTAACTAAAAATTACTGTAAAAAATTATACTACCAAACAAGCACCTTCATCGTCACCGGCCCCGAGCTGGCCAAAAAGATCGGACCTTGCTGGACAAGCCAGTAATGGCGCGTAAATGAGCCACTCTCAACGGTTCTTAAACCACGAGACTGTAAGAATATCACCTTTGCCATCTTGAAAAAAAAAATGAAAAAATCACGCCGAGAGAAAATGGAATCTTCTATTCCGCTCCCTGAGGGGAAAAAACAGCTGCCGTTTTACAAATAACGCCTCTCATTACTCAAAATTTATTTTTCTTAACTCATTATCAAAATTTTAAAATTTTCCCTCTCCTTAAACGTCTCTTCCCCTGCCTAGATATATCCTCTGCTTGTAAACAGTCTTGAGGAATTGAAGAAGAAATCTTTGAATGATAAAAAAAAATACCACTTCATCAAGAATGTCCTCTGAAGGAAGTTTTCAAGAGTTTCAATTCTCAGGTTCTCTCTCTGTTCCTTCGCAAGAAAGCATGGATTTCAAGTTCTTGTTGTCTTTTTATTTATGTTCTCTTCCTTCTGGTTATGACTTTGTTTTAATCATTTTTCCTTAGTATTGCATGCCCTGTGTTTTGAGAAGTTTTTTTTTTTTTTTTTGCTTTTGCATTATTGAATTTCTCTTTCCTTTTATTTCATGGATTTAAAGAGTCAAGAATTGCTGTAATAACAGTTTATGATTCGAGAAATGCCTGGAAATTTTTGCACCTCTGTTCTATAGAACAAGTCTGTTTTTCATATGTCCTGTTAAGTTTGTTTTTTTTTTTGCGTCACAAAGTGAAAAGTTGTCTTAACGATGGTGTTGGAAAGGAAAACACCGAACAATGCCCATTGAAGAGAAAATAATTAGGACATATCAGCGTGGTTGGTTTTCTTTGGTTCTGTTCTTTCAATCTTGGAGTGTAGAAATGGTTGCTTTTATACTTTTGACCTTGGCTTTTTTATTTTTTAGAAGTTTCGGAAAGTAGAAAGAAGGTTGATGTTCAGATGATTCAGAGCCTGAATCCTCAGCATACGCAGAATCATGGAGAAAGAGCTGGACATAGAGAGACGGATGCTTCACAATCTGAATCCGAGTTTAACTTGCGCAAGAGTTTGGCATGGGATAGCGCCTTCTTCACTAGTCCAGGTTTTCTTCCTAGGCTGAATAAACCTTCTTAACAAGTGCTGCCGATTGTTTTCGAAGGTTGAAAGTTGGAAATATGAATGCGTTTTGTTGTGCTTCCTCAGGAGTTCTGGACCCTGAAGAGTTGGAGACGCTTAGCATTCGGATTGTAGATAATGGAGGATACACAACCAGGGGCGGGGAACTGAGGTCTGTACCCTCTCAGCCTGTCGGACCAGAAAGAAACAATGGAATTGATGAGTGCGCTCTGCGCAAAAGTTTAGCTTGGGATAATGCCTTTTTTACAAGTTCAGGTACCGTTTTAGATGATTGAGAAGTCGCTGTTGAGGCCCCATATATAAATCAATGCTTGTTCTTATTGTAATCTTGTATGATTTCAATGTTTAATTGATTTAGAAGTTGTAATGGCAAGTTTGCTGCTCTTAGGAGTTTTGAATGCCGAGGAGTTGTCTCTTGTAAATGGAGGATTTAGACCATCTGAAGCACATTTACTTCCTGGGATTGAAGAAGTTTGGAGTTCTATTCAATCGAACTCAACAAGAAATACCGATTCTTACTCCCTTGCGAGCCTTGAGATTGATCTTTTAGACAATATGAGAGCATTCATGCAAAAATCACATGAGGCATCATCCAATAGGCCAACATCAACCGGAAAAGTTGGTAGAGAAAATGAAATGCGAAGGGGCAATAGTAAGTATTTTGCTATTTCTACAAGTATATGAATTGAGAGTGAATGAAGGCAGCTCGTTCTTTCAATTTTGGGTTGAATTCTTACTGTGCATGTCAGGCTGTTCTACAATTTCATTCCATTATTGAACCTCATTCCTTCTGTATATGTTTTCTCTCCATCTATTGCCATGTCAGGCTAAGCAAGCCAGCAAGTTTCTGTCATTAACTTTTTGCTTTTGTAAACCATGTACTGCTCAATTTGATTTTTAAAATATTTTTTCCTTACGCTGCTTTCATTTCCTTGTTGTATTTATCTTGATCTCCTGTATTCACCCTCAGTAATCACGTGTTCAATTCGATACTCATGCTGTTTTTGTCGTTTCTTCAGCTTCGAAAATATTGGATGATTCCTCTCGATTAAGAGTAAGTTGTCTTAATTCATATTCACTACATCATTTTATTTGTACTGTACCAAAGCCTCACCTATGCATCATCTGAAATGGTCATTGTTTCTCTTTAATCCCATGGTTTAGCTTTAGGGAGCCATTAAAGAGGTGTTCTACAGCTTTTGCATCCACTGTCAAGATCGATGAATAGGTTAGTGCCTGCTATTGTAGAGGAACTGAAGTTTTGAATGTGATTAAGCAGGTTGCACCTAACAAAGAATCCAAATCTTTTCTCAAGCCACCAAAGATATCATGCCGTACTCGCACTCTATCCACAGCTCCCAACAAAAGGGCTTCTTTGGGTGTAAACCATGTTAAATTGGAAAACAAAAGTGCACAAGTTGCTTCTGGTAAGAATTCCAAAAATTGTCTCATCATGCTCAGAAGATACTGTTGTTGGTAATGGCCTCTACGTTATTCTTATAGGGAGAACCAAGATTGTGTCAAAGAAAACTTGTATCCGGGGTTCATGCAGTATTGTCCCAAGTTCAGCACCACCAGTGAAATCACCTTCTTCAGTTTTGCCCACTGCTGGGAAAGGGTTTGGAGGATTTTGCTGTGCTCCTAATTTCACTGGTAAATCTCCTCCAGATTCCCTGAGGAGAACAGTTAATTCCCAAGTGTCTAGTTCTGTTTCAACCTCTAGAACTCCTTCAAAGCATTCATTTGGAAACAAAAATGAATTGATGAAATCCAGCGACTCTATCTGTTTATTATCCACGCCCAAGTCATCATCTTGTCCATCACCTGCTAGTTCCATGGATGGATGGTCCTCAGAATCATCTTCCATCGTTCTTAACCCAAGATCAAATGGTTTTGCTGCCATTCTTGCAACCACAGCATGCACAGGGATTTCTTTTGGCAAGGATGCCTCTCAAGTAACAAATTCTCAGAGACGTCGTTATGAAGAACCTTCTTTGGTACATGAAAGTCAGGAAACAAGCTTCATGACAGCGCAACCAAACAAAAACTTCGAGCGAACCAGTCTTGTTAGGTCCAATGTTTCAAAAAGCTTAACATCTTCAAGTCTTCGAATGCCATTGCCGAAGATTGGATATTTTGATGCGGTTGGTTGTTTTTCATTCGTCTTTTTTATTTGAATGCTTTCTGAGTGGACATGATACAGTTTATTTCACATCTAGTGTATTGTCTTGTAAATTCTTAAAATGCATGAAGAATTCTTCTCTCAGGAAAATTTCGTGGATATAGCACCACCAAATGGAGGCCTGAAGTTTTCCTCTGGTGTACAATGCACTTCTTCCAAAAACAGTAGTGGTACAAGTGATGCCAATGGAGCTACAGATAGAACAAGATATGGCATGCATCGGCTGGCAGGAGCCACATCGATGTCCGTGAGTAAAACAGGCACAAAGGAGCAGGTGCTGGTCTGCTTACAGGAGAAGAAGCAACCTGTGAAAGAGCGTGCAGTTATCAAGGGGCATGATCGTGGAAATAAAGTGCATAGAATCGATGAAGATAAAGAAAACATTGGTGGTTTTGAAAATCAAGTTGATGACTTGAGCAGACGCGTGCAAGGCATTGCTTTTTGCAGGGAATTGATAACGTAGTCTAAAGTAAATAAATGTCCTTCACCGTTAGCTGTCTCCATTATTTACAAGCGTGTTCAATTTTTTAAATTTTGTTATCCGATTAACTCCACAGTAATAACATAAAAATAAGTGGATTTTGAATGCAAGCGCCTTCTCCTTCTATATTGATGTGGGTCATAAAGCACATTGCCGGAATAATAAAAAAAAATTGGGAGAAAACCTGTACCTTATCCATGAAACTCAATAAACAGTGGTTCTCTCCGAGTCTCCTGATTCTGGGTAATCTGCTGGTGAATGACGCACATGTCAGCTTGGGATACCATATGAGAAACGCCAAGAAACAGAGACAACTATCGAACAAGCTGGCAAGCAACTAACTTTACCATTGCGGAACCAGATAGATCGGGGTAGTGAATCCGCGTATGGAGATCCAACTTTGATCGAACCATAGATAGCTTGCCTTTATTTTTTTTACACATCTCTAGCCAGTGCCTCAATTATATGCGCCTTTTCACCGTTTCTCACAATAGAGATTTTTTTTCTCTTGAAACTGTTCGGCCTAAAATGTCGTGACTATAAAACATAACGAGCATGACACTAAATGTCCTGCATTAGGAACACCTAGAGCTGCTAGGCCATCTCAGATTCGATCAATAATTCACAGTAGAACAAACAAAACAAAAATTCACAGTGGAACAAAATTCGAAAAAGGGCAATACCATGAAGAAAAAAATGTCGTTCAAACACCACTATGGTCGAAAATTTTGTTTTCTCAAGACAAACAGTCATGTTCGAAGTCATTTGCAAAATTCTGCCGTACATGATAAAGACTACTACTATAGATGAAAGGGTAAGATAGGGAAGAGATTGGATCAAGGAAAATCTCTCCCAGTAAAACTAAGACCTTGGCTTTTCCTTCTTCTCTTTAAACAGAGCAAGAAGGGATACACCAGACACCTTCACCACCTTGAACCTGACTCCAGGAATATCTCCCACTGCGTGGCCCTTTCGTCCAAATCCAGCAATCAAAACCTCATCCTAAGCAAAAGAGAAAGGTATAAATTAGATAGAGCATGTAAACAGGAGTCAGCCATAACATAGCAAGACATCTACATTTCAAGCTTTCTAATAGAAGATGGCTTCCAAGTACAAACTGTTGCCAAGTAAGCAATATAAAAAATGCAGACAAAATGGAGCAAACAAATCCACAAAGATAATCAAGAAAGAATTTAGGATATAGAGCTGTTCCAGACTATCCAACTAGGTGTCACTGTGTCAGGAGATGCTAAAAGATCAAAACCTACAGATTACTAAATTAAGTTCCAAACAATAATCATCTTCAGAAATAAATATCCTTGCTGAATAAATTTTACAAGAAACTGGGCTTGTCTAATAAAAGTTTCTGGTATTATGCTTATAAACTTTTCATGCTTTATAAACATGGAAAGAACTTACATTTTCCTCAATGTAGTTTAAGCAACCATCATTGGGTACAAAGGCAGCAATCTTTTTCCCATTCTTGATCAACTGAACACGAGCACATTTTCGAATAGCAGAGTTTGGCTGCTTCGCCTCAATGCCGCTGCATAAACCAATTAACAAACATCCATGCCCCAATTGTAAGCATTATGAATACAGAAACATTCCTTGAAAGATGAAATAATGGGAAACAAGTCTTACATTTTTTCAAGAACAATCCCCTTAGCGTGGGAAGACCCAGCAAATGGTTTCTTCCACTCATTTCCAAGGTTGGATTTCTTGTATGACTTGTCAGCCCACCTTTGCCTTCTGCGATGGGACTTCAGCTTACGACCAGCTCCCATTCCACGAGTCTTACTGTATTGCATACAAATTCCCCAAGTTACAAAACATTCCATTCTCTATTGTACTATCCAGTTATCTTTAAATCCTATCCTTAGCTGCCACGCAGGTAAAACAAAGCAGCATTGCAACTATTCCTCTTAATAAAACAATTGGAAACGACCTATCAGTGCACAAACACTAATTACATCTACAGGTTACCACATTAAAAAATAAAGCATTGATGTAAGCATTTTTTTCAGCTGCTTTCTTCGTGAATAGAATTGCAGTCAAGGAGAAAACTTAATACCAACAATCCAATCGATTCAAATCAACCCAAATAATGGGTCGTGCATAGAAACACAATAAATTATTTACAGTTGTAGGTCAAAACAGACATGCAGACACGTATTAGTTTGAAACAACAATCCCATTCTATCACAAAACAAAGTTTAACTGAAAAACACCAATAGATCGCAGTTTTAACTTATTTTTGTTTGCAACATCAAACATAAAGATTCAAACTCTTTCATATTTTATTGGACTTCCCACGGTATACTCAGCGACCCTTAGTGCCTGTTTTACATTGTGACAGTAATTACTTTTCAAAATGCTTTTCGGTTGAAAATACATCAAAACAATATTTTTTTTATTTTTTAAAATTCATTTTTGAATTAAGCATGTCAAGATGGTGCAAAAAAATCATTTAAAAAACGCAGTTTTTGCCGCAAAATAAACGTGCACTTTGAGAAAAACAAAAACGCGGTTTGAAAAAAAGATCAAGATCTCAAGTTAACCAAAAAAACCTAAAACTTATAGTCACTAGAGCTCTGTTGACTACAAAGCAGAATGACAAAAACAGAGCCATGAGTGATTTAACAAAACAGAATAAAAGAGTGCATGGGGAGAGAAGATGTGAGATACACTAACCCCATTTTGGCGGAGAGAAAGTGCTGCTAGAGTCCAGAGACGGGGATTGGTTGTTTAATGCTGGGAGAGAGAGGCCGCCTATTAGAAAAAACAGAGGAACCCTAATTTGGTTATTGGACACTATATATGGTGTGCTAGGGCTGTTTGGTTGCCTGCTATTTTTGTTTAATTGACTAAAATAGCCTTTCTTTTGGTGTAATTACGGATACGTTCTACTGACTTTTTGGTTTTTGGACCTTGTGAGCTGTGGCGAGTAAAATAACATGGGCTATCAATAGGTGGACAGATTCAAAGTATGATAGAATGTAGACACTGACCCTGTAAACAGGACGAGTTCAACAGCCCAGACAAAGCCTACGCCATCCATCAGCTGGTGGCAGCTTTGACGTCCATGAGTCCGAAACTTGCAATATTAGAGAATGTGGTTGAAATTTTATTTTTTAAAATAAATAAATTTTTTATTTAAAATTATTTTTTATATATATTTTGTATTAAAAATAATTTAAAAAATATATATATGATTTTAATTAAAATTATTTTTTATATATATTTTGTATCAGAAATAATTTAAAATATATATATATATATGATTTTAGTGTATTTTCAAATAAAAAATAATTTAAATTACTCTTGCATTTTTAAACATCTACTTACAATAATTAGTTGTACCACAATAAAAAAACAACCACTTTTATGAATTAAAATAATTTTTTTTACTTTAATATGTTAAAATTATAAAAAAAAAATTATAAATATTAATTTAATATTTTTTTCATGTCAAATGTATTCTTTAAATCATAAACACATGTAAAAACACAATGCAAAATACCTATGCATTTTAGTTGTGGTTTTTTTAAAAAATAGATGGATTTTTTTAATATAAAATAAACAAAAGCAGGAATTCATAAATAAAAACATATTATTTTAGCTCATGTTAAATTAAAATTTAAAACAACATGTTATTTCAGCTCACGTTAAATTAAAATTTTAAACACATAATATATAAGCTTTGCAAAAGGCAAGAGCTACATGACTAACAAAGTACTTTTTTTATTTTTAATAAGTAGTTAAATAAAAAGTAAAAGTTTTGGTAATACAATTATAGTGTGTTTGGTATTGTAGCAGCTATTGTAGTTATGGTTTAAAAAAAATTATTTTATATAAAGTATTTTTAGTTAAAATTGGTTTGAAAAAATATATGCGTAGATTTTTAGTTAAAATTGATTTGAAAAAATATATGCGCAATTAAAATTATGATTGAAATTGAAATTAATGTTGAACAAAAAGTAGTTTAATGTATATAGTTAAATAATGATTTTCAAATTAAGGTTGTAAAATAATTAAAAAAAGATATATATATTAATATTGATGATTTTTAATTAAAATACTATCGATTTACCTATTGCTATTGCATTATAAAATAAACAATATTTTATATAAATTATTTTTTGTTGTTGCGTTAAACTATATTTAATTTCACTACGTATAAAATCTATTCAATAAAGATTGCAGTTTTCATGATTTTTTGAGCATGGAACTACATAAAGTAAAATATCTTCAATGATAGAATTAGAATTACGATAAAATTCTGCAAATATTATGCCATTATACGATTTCATTCAAATGTAATTATGCAGTACTATTGAATCGTGTTAAACATTAGTTTTCCAAATAAAACACAACATCTAAGATTTTTTTTTGAAAATTTTTTATTTTAGTGGGTCACATCTGATTCAATGCATTTAGATTTAGGTTGGACTCTTTAACAATGGAGTTGCTCTTCATTATTCACGCGGCAGAACAATAAAGACATGAAAAATTGCATAAAAAAAAAAGAAAAGTAGAAAAAAGAAAAGGAAAAATGCAGCGATCCTGGATGGCGGCGAGGGAGTTATAGTTCACTATTCTTCAATGTAAATAGCAAAGTCTTTTTTTTTCCTTGTTTTTTCTGTATTTTGATGGCTCAACTACTTTTATATGTGAACAATAAAGTCTCTACTATTCACGTATAAAAATAATAGAGTCATAAAAGTGTAAAAATAAAAAAGAAGAATTAGTCCATTTTCTTCGACGTAAACAGTGAAGTCTTCACTCCATCGTTTACATAGTAAAATAGTGAAGATGTGAAATTATAGTAAAAAAAAAAAAAGAGTTGATTAACTTTGTTTCTCTATTCATACAAGGCATGCCATTCTTTACTATATGTAACACAGCTTGCAACAAAAGCAGCCCAAGTTGCTTCTAAATAGTTTCTGAAAACCTTAAACATAACATGTGTCTGAACAGTCTCTCCTTTATTTTTATTTTTTTAATATTGCAATGAAAAACACATCACCTTTATTATTTAATCAGGGGAACATCAGATGTCATGGAATATTTGCTGAACTTATATTCCTGATTGTGATTTTTAAAGATCATGAGATAGGACGGTGTCGTTAAAAAATCACTGTCAAATGCATGCAAATCAGGGATGGCAATTGGGCCCCATCCAAAAGACCCAGCTTTCACTGGGCTAGACAAAGGATGGGCTTTTCTATGGCCGGGGCCTGTAAGCCCAAATCAATTATCAGGCCAACACCCACCACTTACCCGACTGGTTCAATTCCATGTATGTTTTATATTTTATTACATGCTTCATTTATACACACGTACTAAAAACAAATTCAGAATGGAACCCAGCCTTGCTCAAAACAAGTGGGTTAACTCAGAAACCAGGTCGGGTTTGATGTTGGATCGGAGAAAACTCGGTGAATCCTGTTCAAACATGCACTCACTTTTATATATCTTAATGAAATTTCTCCATTCTGTTTTACCCTACTCTCTTTCCTCGATCTAGATTGTAAAACAACTTAATAAATCAAGGAAAAAATAGTCACTGTCGCTGGTTTTTTCTATTAGTTTTTTGTTTTTTTTTTGACCGGGGATAATTTCTTTTCCTGCATAATACTATCGTATCATCTGAGATTAGATACATATTTCTGGACCTGTTAAAATCAAGCTATTCACGTGCTCAACGAGTTATCCGGGTCAAGCCACCGCTTGCGGTGGTAAACAGAAACTGAGTTACCACTTCAAGAAATCTGACATGATGTAAGCTGTCATAAATTAAGAACAAGGAAGTCCACCATGATCTAAACCATACTGGGATATACACTGATCATCTTACGAAAAGAGAAAACAACTGATCAATAATAATAAGAAAAATAAGACTGGCTAACTGAATTGTCTGTGAACATTCAAATATCAAACCTCATCAAGAGAGATCTACACACTATCCAACTAATACATAAATGGCATATATTATCCCTGGAAGGTATCCCAATATGGTCAACAGCAAACATATCCAGAACTCCACCTGCATTTTCAATAACCCCCAAAAAAAAAACAAAATCAATCAGCCCTTTTTGCCAAGTGAAAGAAATATGAACATAAAATGAGGATTGCACAAAAGGGTTAACAAGAAATTACTCCACAGCCATAACGCAGGAAGACCCCAACAGGTGGTAGGATAATGGCCAGTATCACTTCTAGGAATGTCGCTGAACCCATACTGCTGTTGCTGGTGATGGTGGTGGTGTTGAATATCCTGACTGGCACCTAATTCTAGCTACTGATAACTTCCATTTAATAAAGAAGAAGCAGGAGAAACAAGACAAAACAAGAAAAAAAATGGTGTCGCGTGCGGAGAGATCTAGGGTGCCACGTATGTGAAAGTTTGCACAGGTGTCTGGTCTTAGCTAACTTGTAGTATTTCTTTTGACTTGTACTAAGAAACTGGATCTCGGATCTGGTCCACACAAGGCCTGGATTCTATTGATAGTATCAATTTGATGCTACTGCCAACACGTGAAAAGAGCAGGATACTATACTGAAATTGTGCCTAATATGGTGGCAGCTCAGCTCTTTGCTCATGAATTCGACCAAGATAGCATATCCAGGTCTGAGTACTATAACTCAATTAGCTGCATGATCTTCTTCCCTATGAATCTCAAAGGCTGTTGTTTAGTTTGGCTTCGAACATCAAAAGAACTATTTTCGATGTCATTCTGGCAAAATCTCGAAGGGAACTAATAATAAAGTACTGGCATAAAATCAATCTTAATCATGAACCGTCTATGTTGCCACATGACCAGTCGACTTTGACGTGTTCAACACTGAAAGAGGGTACAGCAACTCATTAATTCGCCGCATCTTAAACATTTTCAGGGAAGAGAGGAGAAACGCTTATGGGGCACCACTCTTTCGGTAACAGACAGGATTTGCGACCTTCGCATTCGTCATCTTTTGAAAAGCAGGCTTTCTTTACTGTACTCGGATATACGCAAACAGTTTTTTTTTTTTGCTTATTACCACAACATGGATGTTATTTCAATAAATCAGCTAATGACTTGACTGGTTTACATAATGAACGTTTCTAGCTAGCCATTTATATTCATACGAGTGATTCATAGAACATGTTTGATTATCATGCATTTAGCTCATGAATCTTAATTCAGAGTCGGTCTTCATATAAGTAACAAGTTATTGCACATCTGTATTGGCTGCTTTGCAAAATCTGACAACATACTTGGCCAACTGGCCTCCAAATTAAAATATCCAGTGACAATTTCATTAAAAAATTATCCCAAACGGCCGCGCACGAAAAAGACAGTGAAGATGGGTTGCTTAGTCTCTCTCACACACACACCTAATCCTCGAACAGGAGACGTAGCCATTGATGATTTCGCAAGCATCAGACAAGGCGAAAGTTAGGTGACTCGCGTACATCTGGGAACAACTGGATTCGTAACGAAAAATTCAGAAACAACTTGATTCCTAACCCAAAAGAAAATTTCAGAAAAGCAGCTAACAGATTTTCCCCATATTTCCAATAACACAATTTCCAAACAAAACAAGGAAGCATGTCGAACATCTGGTTCAATCAAAGTTTCTGAACTAATTTTCTTCCTGAACAAACAAGAAATCATTCAAAATCTAAGCTTGAATATATCTGTTTCAACCAACTTTCCTAGTTTTTGAGGCACAATGGAGCCACGATTATTTTAGGATACAATATGATGAAGAGCAAAGCCAACTGACCATCAGGCCTGATAAGCCTCAGGAAGCTGAATACCTACACTTGCAGCAGATTTTCCTAGTATTCTTTTCATTTCATCCGATCTATCCACAGCAAGGTTGTAAGAGAACAGCAACCCCTGCAAAAACAATAGCCAGCACCAGCCTTGTATTTAAGCAATACCATAAAATGCTTTCCGCTAAAAATTACCCATATACAAAAGAATGAAGAACATTCCTACAAGAACAACAATCATTTCAGTTCATTGGAAGAAATATCAAGCATTAAGTTACACTACAAGGGTAACCCTTCTCCTTGTTCAATTCCTGTAGTCTTAAGTATGGAGAAATCAAAACTTACACTTGGTCCTAACTTAGATTTTGATATCTCAGTCCAAGGGACTTCACTCAAAAAGCTAGCTTGCACTAACCAGAAGTACAAAATGAGCAAAACTCACAATTGGGTTTTGCCCCTCTTTCAAAGATATCAAGAAAATGTAAAATTATAATAAATTATCATCAATCTTGAGCCAAAAAGGAAATCATATGCACTCTCGACAAGGAAAAGAGAAAAACTTTATCATACAAAATTCAAAAAATCAAAACTTTAGATGCCAATTGGCAATTTAATTACCTCGTGATGCTGCACGCTGTTGAGTAAGAAAGTGTACTCGCGAGCAAGCTTGAGTTTTTGCAGAACAGAAGATTGGTCTAAAACATTGCAGTTCTCTCTAAACTCCTGTGTTGTATAATCTCCAAAATGCTTCTTGTAGCCTTATTTTCCTATGTGTTTGTTGACAGATTTGAGAAGATCCCTTATACGTTTGAAGCTTGTAATTATTTGGAACTAATTTCCACAAAAATTCAAATCTTGAACCTGTGTTTGGTTTCTGAGAAAGTCTAGGAATTAGTGTGTTTGGGATAAAGAATTGGCTGATTTTTTTAAAAATAACTATCTTAAAGTATAAATTACATTTCTAAAAGTAAAAAATACATATTTTTTATATAAATCCTAAAAAAACCAACCAACCTTATTCCAAAGTACATTTTGATAAGAAAAACCAACCATATTCTTATTGGGCCCTGTGGCTCAAGTGTTATAGCTCATTTATGGGCCCCATATAGGCCCATAATGTAACAAAACAAAAGGGGTCCGTCTTCTTTAACAAAGTAAAACTGAATTGGATCTGTCTGTGAAGAAGAGGAGGGAGACAACATGTCGCGAGAAAGACCAAGGAGGGCTACACTCCCTCCTGCTGAAGAGGTAATTGAATTAGGAGACTAACCTTTGAACTTATGTTTGGATGCAGAGAAAATTGGGTTTGTGATTCTGCTGCTTTGATTAGTTGTATTGATATATTATGTTGAATGTGAGGTTGACAATGGAAGGATAATATTTTGATTCTAAATTATCAAATCAGATATCAGCTAAGAAAACTGGATGAAAAAAATTTGAAATCTTGTGATCTCTTATATTTAATGTGGGGTTTGTTTGCTTCTTCTTTTTTTCATTTTTTTTTGTCCAAGGAAGAATAGGTTTCTAATGGCTTTACGTTGTGTTTGTGGTGTCAATTGTAGAATATTAAGAAATTGGAGAATGTGATAAATGAGGGTAATTACTATGGAGCTCAGCAGATGTACAAGTCTATCAGTGCAAGGTATTCATTTTATTGTGTATTTTATTTTTCGTCAAGTTAATCTTACTTTACCTATGCTTGTGCAACCTATGGTATTTGAATTTACCAAGTCTAACTAGAGTTGAATAGAAGCGTGATTTTGTTATGGTACACAACCAGGGCAGGTTTACGCAAATGTTTAAGCTTGTTCCCATATGTGCTCTTCTGAGATCATTCTTTGTTATGATATTAAAACTTACTTTGTTACAGATACGTATCAGCTCAAAGACATTCTGAAGCTCTGGACATTCTTCACTCGGGTGCATGCCTCCAACTGAAAAATGGCCAGGTTATTCTCTTTCAATTCCATTGTTGCTATTTCTGTCAGGTGATTGTGGCCATTTTGTATAATATTGTTATTAAGTAGAAGCCAATGGGAATATGAAATTTGGCCTGTTAAAGGAAAATATTTCAGCTGGATGCTAGCATACCCAAGTTGGCATACCCAAGTTGTCTTCATGAGCTGATGGTTGGTTTATGCTCTGTCTGACTGGTTGCAGGATGAGTATGAGAACATAAACGATAAAGCCTGATATGATAGGAACCTTCATTAGATCTCTGTTAACTAAAATGGATTGATGTCAAGGGTGGATGGGTAGTAGGGGTATTGGAATGAAAGAAGCACATCAAAACAGCTGACTACCAGCAATTGCATCGTCTGTCAATTTATTTGAAATTTTTTCATGTTCTTGATTTCAAATACAAGGATATACAAATGCAAAGCTTCCTCTAAGCTGAGATACAACTTTGCGTAATTGATGTAATGGTCCAGCTGAAGTGGGGCTGGCATGTTAGCTATGGATTTCTTGGCCTGCAAAGCAATCTTCTACAATTGAAAAAGTCAGGCCATGGCTGTTCCATGCTACACCTGTCATTCCATTTACTAGATTATTTACTCTCTTTGTTTTTGTGTTGGTTTCTGACCTGGATATCTGTATAACTTGTACATACAATGGCAGAAAAAGAAAGCATTACTAATTGTGCATGATGGGATATATTGCTGGATTCTAGATTATTCTCATACTTCTGGAATTAGAGTTCATTCCATAATAAACCAATTTCAGGTTACTTGTGGGTCGGAGCTTGCTGTGATCTATGTGGAGACGCTTGTTAAAGCAAAAGTTCCTTATGATGATGATGTACTTGGTTAGTATATTCTTTTCGATATGGCTTATAATGCTTTCAAACTTTCCCTTGGTCTATTTTCTATGCTATGGAATGATTCTTAATGCTTTGTATTTCTCCCTTGCTCCAACATCTCAGAAGAGGGGGGGAAACCTCCCTCGATCTGTTCTGGTAACTGAAAATTTAGGGTTTATATGGATATTGAAAATAACTTAGGGAGAGTGCATTGTTTGATTTTCAATTGTCATGTCTCACATTTTTGCATAGCCATGCTGCTTCATATTTAAATTTTTAACAATTTCCATTATTTATCATGACTGAATATCTGTCTTAGATTGCATTAGAAAAATCTACAAGACATTTCCTCAGATACCTTTGCCACAAGACTTGGGAGAGGATGAAGATATGGAACAACTCAATGAAGCCCTTGGGGCTGCAAAAATACGTGTAGACTGCTGCCTGTCATTCTTAAAAGCTGCTATCAAGTGAGATATTCTTGTTTTTTTACTCTTTTGGAAATTGCAATGTGCTTTTATTTATGATACCTCCTATACACATGCTTTTGTGGAATATTTTAAGATGGCATTTTGCCTCCTTTATCTCTTCTGTACTTGTTAGATTGGACTGTAGAGTCCCCTTGTTGGTGGTATAAGGGTGTATATAGTAAAAAGGCCTCTCTATCTGATTTCTTTAGTTTTCTTGGCACCATAACCCATGATACCGTTTTTTAATTCATGTATAGATCCCATTTAATGTGGGCCATCTGGGGTTGGTTTTATTTTTTGGGCCGGGGAAGCTGTTATCATGGTGGAGCATGTGTTTATGAGGGTGTTTTGGAGCATTTGAGCTTCACATTTTTCTCATCCAAAGAGAGACAAAACAATGGGAAGATTTGACAGGGGGCAAATAATGTGTGGAGTAAATAAGTGTATGAGACAGAGAGTATCATGAGAAAGGGCTGGGAAGGTGTGATGAATTAAAACAAAACCTATGAGAGGAAAGGGGTGCAATGTGTATATGTGGGTCTCCACATCTTTAATTGTTTCCTGTGCCACTGCAATTAACTGCCTTGTTGATGTTGAGCTATTTTGTTTTTAGGTGGTCTGCAGAGTTTGGAGCTCATAGGAATGGCTCTCCAGAACTACATGTTATGCTAGCGGAATATATTTATTCTGAGTCCCCTGAGCTGGTAGGTCTGAGGTCAAAGTTTGCTATAAACTTTTGGTTGAAATGATTTGTTAGTAAAATTGCTACTGAGGTTGGCTCTTGGTTGGATTATTTTTCTTTGGCTCGGAGAAGATGCTATTTCTTTTAGGTTCTTACAATCATGTTAGCAATGATATAGTGTTTCCAATTCATTTGATTCTGGATGGCTGTTTCCTGCTCTAACCTGCTTTGGCAGATCCAGTGGACTTTTTTTTTTTCTGGTTAACAAATTTTCATTATGCCTTCGAAGCTATCCTAATATTTTCTCACTATGCACTGTGTAAGTGGTGATATGGAAAATGGAGATCCATATTATGCCTGATGTGATTTTATAGATCATTTCTATTTGATGTGGTCTCTGCTATATGCTACTTATATGCAGGACATGACTAGAGTATCATATCATTTTGTTAGAGGAAACAACCTGAAGAAGTTTGCATCTACTTTAGTCAATTTTATGGGCAAGGTTAGTCTTCTCTAATTCTATATAGAGGAATATTATTCATGTGGATTGTATCTATAATGTTCCATTAATGTCATTGTTATTGTATATTAATAACATATGTTGATAAAGTATTTTTTTTGGCTAATGACTTGTCATTATATTTAATATATAAGATTAATGAAGTATGTCTGATTTATAGTATCAATATGTACTCTGCTAATTTTTAATGTTTTATTTATCATTTACTACTAGAAGTCATGGTTGCTGTAATCTCATGCCGAACAGACCAGAAATAGCATATCTACTATCCAGTAATTTGATGCCATATTTCATGTCTTTTAAGTCTCGGTTTTATTTTTCACTTGCTAGTATTTTGATGGGTTTTTCACCATGCAGTGTTATCCTGGTGAAGATGATTTGGCTATTACACGAGCAATTTTAATGTAAACACTTCTAAAACATTAAAATATTTGTCTACTGTTTAACTTTTATTAATGCAAAAATTATTTGACATATCAATCATAACCCTGCAATTCCTGATCCTTTTCCCATTAGGTAATTGTAGTCGTGTGGAATGCCAACTTACTAGGTAATTTTCTTCCTCTGTGACAGGTATTTAGCTATGGGTAGTCTTAGAGATGCTAATTTTCTGATGGATGAGTTAAAGAAGCATGCACAATATAAGGAGCATGACCTTCATCGATCAGATTTGATCCAATTCATCAATCATCTTCTGCCAACGTAAGTTGTATTTTTTCTTCCATACAGGAATACTGTGTAGAGTTTAATTTTGAGACATCTTTATATCATGCTGCTAGCAAATGGATTCGTTGGAATTCTGTCCTTAAAGTGGAATAATAGCTACTCCATTTTAGCCAGCTTCATTTTTGAGTTTTTCCGGGAAAGTATGTCATTTTAGATGTCTTCTCTATCCATGTAAAATAAGTTCATAAATTCTTTTCTGCACAGGTTGCAAAGAGATGCTTTACCTCTTTTCAATATGCTGAGAACTAATTACAAGTCAAGCATAGACAGGGAACCTGCATTCAACGAGGTGTGCAATTTTCTGGCTAATTAGCATTTTCGTTATTGGTTTCCATGTTGGTCAAGAATGGACCTCTTATCTAGCTATTTCTTTGCTGCACCATTCCTGCTGCTCTTCTTTATGATGCTGTAACTTTCTTGATGTTTGTGGCTTGTGATGACCTTTTCTGCATCTTCAAATTCTAACATGATTATGGATTACGGATCAGCGACTAGATGAAATTGCAGAGTTGTTCTATGGTGTACAACGTAGGAATCCCTTGCAAGAGATGTTTGGAGATGTTTTCAAGGTAAAATTCTTAACGATGTTGCATCTAGTATTCTGCAACACGTGTTTTGCTGAGTTCAAATATGTCACAGGATTGATACTATCAACTGGGACAGAATTTGATCTCGTCAAATGCTACGTTTATAATAACAGATACAATTGCTTTATATCTACCAAAAATGCAATTTTTTGTCCCATTTCAATGAGAATGTAATCTGACCTTTTTTTTCCAGCAGTGTGTGAAATATGCAAGATAATGTTTGTTCAAATGGAAAGTATAATGCTTCTAACAAGCAGAATTCTTACTTGGACTATTGACGTTAAATTTTTCAGATGATGGGTTGACGGCAACACAGACAATTTCAATGTGTCAGCAACTCAACTGGACTAGCAACTGGACCTCTGTTGTTTTCTTAGATGAAATGATCATCTGTTTGATGCATTAGCAGCATAATTTGAATATTTGTAAAATCATTGTTTTTGAACAGCTGAAGATCTCTTGTAATTGACCAAAACATTTATCCTTGCCCCCATATTCTGGGTGAGCTATTTGTAGACCACAGTGAATGAAATTTTTCCTGATTCCCATTCTTCTTTGACTAACCTCTCCAAATATGAATGCTGGCATATGCATGTGAGAACTTGAGTCTGCACTCGCAAAATTTCATAACGCGCCAATCGAACATTTTTTTCCATCCATCTGTTCATTCTTAAAAAGCAACTTGAACGGGTTGAAATTGAAAAGGTTGGCTATGCATCATCGTCATCGTGTTGCTATGACCAGGTATCTTGTGGATTGGTGGGTACAGAAATCAGTGATAATGCATGAGCCTTCAAGTTTTTTGGTGTCCCGTAAATACATAGATGTCCACGCTCGTTGACTGGTAAATGGAATCGTAATTTTCCTGGGGATATTGAAAATGCCTGCTGATAGTAAAGATGAATTCCCGCAGACTCTTTCATAACCTGTCATGGATTGCATCAATCCATCACAGCTAGAGAAAACGTTCATCGCCTATTTTTCAGCTTAAAGTCCAGAGATGCATGGAATTTGAGAGCTTAGATAGAAATGCTTTCCTTTTTCCAGAAGTTGAGGAATGCATATTTATTGCAACAACAGAGACGTGTTTCCTGCTTAATTCCCGAAGTTCTTCCGCCCTATACATTAGTCATCTATTACAAAAACAATCCCATCTTGCTGCTTGAAGTTGTGTGTTGTGTGATCCACCACCTGCAAAGAAAAAAAGACCGAAGTCACAAAACGTCCTTGATTCATATACTTTCGTATTTACAGAGTAAAATTCATAAATTGTTGACATGCCTAAATGCTAAATGGGGACTCCTGGAAGGTGTTCTAAAAGGTACACTAGGAATGGATTAAAGATAGTAAAACCCAATCTCACAAGTATAAAACACAAATTTTCCCTTCAAAAGATAATGGAATGAGTTGAAGGGAAATTTTCAAATCCAAGCACTGAATGGATTGCCTTGCCCTAGTTTAACATAAGTTTTAAGGAAGCAGATAAATAAGCTCAACTCTTACCTTTAACTCAAAGGATCTCAATGAATCACATGTGTTTCAATTTGAGCACTGGCACACAACGATTTATGAGGCACGGGAGCCAAACAGGGGGAGAAAGAAAAAGGAAGGCAGAGTGGAGCTGAAGGAAGGGGCAAATTAAGTTGTAGGTGATTGCAAGATAAGAAGAAACGTGCAACTATGAAAATTTATGATCATTAGAATCGGCGTTGAGCTCTGTTAAAACAGATTCTGATTAGTGAAGCACATAAATGCAATGACAGAAAACCTGTCGATATTGAATCATCAGAATCAATTGAGGTTTCTAACTTTCCTTTTTGACGCGTTCTGTCCCAAGTAGCTAAACCAGATAAGTTGGCAAGAGTCCATTTAGATTTGATTCATTCTTTCAACAGCTAAATTCAAAACAACTCAACTTCGATTAGCAGACACACCGTGCATGCACAAATACAAACAATTCTCACAAAAACAATGAGAAGAAACGAATATCCATAGAAGATGAGTGAAATTAAAAAAAAAAAAAAGCTTGAAAAGAGAAAGAGGCTCACATTGGTGTCGCTCAATTCCAAGTTGTAGAAGTCCATTGTCTCTGGCGTAAACAATGGCCCCGCATGCCAAGTTCCAATATTAAGCTTAATAAACTTGGACCCAGAGATTCTGAAAACCTGGACTTTATCAACAGCAGGAGGCACATAACAATGACCGCATTTTGACTGCATAGAATCACTCCCTGCATTTTCTTTCGTTTCCACAATCGATGGCTTAGCCACTCCTAGATACCAGACCCCACCTCCAATTGATCCAAGGCATTGAGTCACGTTAGCATGGTGCGTTATCGTTGAAAACTTCAGTGACCTTTTTTCCAGCTTCATAATGTAAAACCTATTAACAAACAAAAGATGTGCTAACATCATTCACAATACTGCCTATGATCGTACGGAAACTAACAATCTCCAACTGTGCGCGCAACTTGGCCCCAGAATACGCTGACCCCTTAAAACCGAAAGAAAAAAGAAACCCTAAAATATACGAACAAGATTAGTGACTGTGAACCATGTATTTGATGTTACCTTGGAATTCCTTGGCTAAGGTTTAGCTGGGCATCTTTGGGACCATACTCCTCACCATCAGGCGATGCCTCTATTACTTGACCATACTCTTTAAAGCTCTCTGGCGTTGCTTCAATTGGTTTCACCACCTTCATGTTCACTGGCTGCGACTTTGATTTCCCAGAGATTTCCATTTCTCCTCTTCCTTGTCTACCCGAAAGCAAAATTGAGAATAATATACAGTTTCTCTACCTTATCTGGTGTCGCTAGACTCGTTACTCGCAGCCGCTACTTTTAGACGATGAGAAGGAAAGGGGGTGGTTCGTGGGCGTTTCCTCGTGAATTTAAACGGTGCCGTCTTCACTGATTTTGGAGTTTTTTTAAAAAAAAAAGCACAGTAACAAAAGGAATTTCTGAAATAGCACATCTGAAATCTTATTTATAAAAATAGCATAGCTTGCTGAGATGCTCGAGTCTCACGCACGTAGCCCTGAGACGCAAAGATCTCACATGCCTGACCAACTGCAAGTTGAAAGGGTGGAAAAATGCATCTGCCTTTTGAAAAATGCACGTGTTGAAACTCGTTGTTGGTCACCCATAGACCTGCGCGTATCAATGATAAATTGTGTTGTTTTTATAAATCAATTTTCATCCGTGATATTTTGGTTAAATTTTTTAACCACTATGCTATTTTTTTTATAAAAAAAAAAACTCCACTTTACCACGCAGGCTTGTCATGGCCGTGCTCCGGGTTTATATTTTTTAAGCAAAAAACGATGCTTGAGATTACAAAAATATATTTTTAACATGATATAGAAAAATACAATATAAATTTAAATTATAAATTTAAATAATAAAATTTTAATTAATTTTTTAAAATTAATTATATATTGATAATTCTCATCAAAAAATTAATTTATATTAAATTATAAAAAAATAAATCAATAATATTATAATCAATAAGTAATCTAAATAAAATGACAGAGATAGATAATTTATATAATCAATAAGTAATCTAAATAAAATGAGGGAGGTAGTTAATATAAATCAATAAATTAATTACATAGAAAAATTAATGACATAGAAAAATAAAAAGTCTCATAACAAAATTTTTCAATACATGAAAATCATTGAAAAGTAAGAATTACATATAAATCTCGTGATATAAAAAATCTCATAACAAAATTTTTCAATGCATGAAAACCATTGAAAGGTAAAAATTACATATAAATCTAGTAACCTCGTGATAACTTTGTTATTCCCATCACAATAAGTCTTAATAAGTTCTTTTTGGATTGCAAACTAAAAAGTTTAAATTAGTGATTAACTAATATAAATTCAATAATAATAAAAACTCCTAAACAATGTCTAATGTACTATAAAAAATTCTCCTAAACAATGTCTAATGTACTATAAAAAAATTTAATTAAAAATAAAAAATGAAATAATAAAAAAAGTCTTTATGTTAAAATTTTTCTATGTAGTCTGAATCTTCAATTTTTACATATTCTTGACAGCTTTGAGTTCTGATTTCAAACATGTCATTCTCTCATGATTGGATGAATTATTAAGCCTATGATGTATAGTTATTAAGTTTCAGATGTCTAGTTTCTATCCCAACTTTAATTGAAGCAAAATTCCACCGGTAGCTCAAGATATGTCCCAAATAATACACGAAGGTCTTGTTTAACATATTTAATAAAATTAGTTTATTAACTTTGAACCACTGAAATATTATGTTTTCTATCTCCATTTAACCTTAAAAATTATCATGATATATTTTTATGTATATAATATTTCCCTGTAAAATTTCAACTTTATCCAATATATGGTTTGAAAGATATGTTCAATCTTGTAAAACTAGCCAACATGCATTTTAAGGCCAATTTTGAACCTAACTTGATTTATATCATAAATTTAGTAAACTCGTAAAATCGAACTGAGTTTACTGATTTTATATGAGTTAAGTCTGATTCTACTGATTTTGAGTTTTTAGTTTGATTTAGTATGTTAAATACATGTTCACTCGTAAAATCATAAGATTTTAAGAGTTAACCCGTAATTTTAACAATCTTGATGTATATAGTTAATTTTCGAGTTATAACACCGATAAAGATTAATAATTTGTTTTTATTTCATTAGATGGTAAAAAAACACTGATATTGATTGGGAATATTTTTTTTAAGAATATCATGATATATTAACAAAATAACAGCAACGCGAAATTAGATAAAAAACTAGTAGAAAATTGGAACAGGTCAACAAACACAGGAGAACATAATAGGAAAAACTTAACTACATAGAAAAAACTCTAAAATAAAAAAAATGATAACTAAAAGAATGAGCATGAAAATTGAAATAAAAAATAAATTAGAGGGCAACTGTATTTTTTTAATTGAAGGGTTGAATTAAAAAAATAAAGCAAAATGAAAGGAAAAAAATAAAAGAATAAGGCAAAATTAAAAAATAAATAACACAATATAAACCTCGATTGAAGAGTAGGATTACAAGACAATAAAACTTTAATAAAAGGTTTAAAAAAAGAAATTCAAAGAATAAGAACCAAATAATAAAATAAATAATAAAAAAATAAAATTTAGTAATTAAATTGAAAAGAAATAACACTTGTTTAAAAGGAGAAAGGAGAAAGGAGAAAGGACAAAAACAATTACAAGAAAAGAAGACAAAAATTTTCACCGGGAGAGCTAAACTAAAGAGAAAAATAAAAAAAATAAAAAAAATAATAAGGATCAAAATGAAAACAATAACACGAAATAAAATTGAATTAAAGGATGAAATTAAAAAACATGATATATCAATATTTAGGATTGAAGGACTAAATTGTAAGTAAATAAAACTTTTATTAAAGATTCAGTGACAGAAATAAAAAGAAAAACCTAGAAGAAAAGGGACTAGAGCATAAATGCTAGAAACAAAAAGGACTAATCTCTTCTTTAAATTGGGGGAGAGAGAGAAAAAGAAAATAGGTTGACAAGCGACATGTTGTTTAACCGTCAACCATATCGCTACACGACGTCGGGCGGCGTCTCCACTTTTTTTTGTTTTGTTTAACAAAAAGAATAATATTTTTTTTTCTTGATTGGGAGAAATAAAGATTTTTATTAGATTCGTCATCTAGTATTTTGAGGGAACTAGAAATCTAAAATTAGACACTGGTTCCAGAGATTCAGGTACTGAGTTCATTATGATTAAGGGAAAGTAGACACCACCCTTAAAACATCCTTTCAGAGAAAGGTTACCCTTACTTGTGTGTTTTTTATTTGACTGAAATGCTATTATATTTTGAGTTTATTTGTAAATTTTTTAAGATGGTTAACGTCAGTCCCTAAAAACAGGAGATACGTTAAAAATAACATCAGTCGCTAAAACTATGAGACTTTGTCTAAAATGTCGATGTTTGTTCCTAAAAAGGAGAGTTACGTCTGATTTACCAAAAGAAATAATAATGGACATAATCCATATTTGGTATTTAAAATTTTTGACATCGATCCTTTTCTGTAAATAAAAGAGATGTGTCGACAAATAATATTTATTTTATAAAATAAAAATTATTTTGATATTGTTGAGAAATAAGTATATCCATACTTTAGAATCGGGTTTTGAAACCATGAACAGTGATATGATAAAATGGTTGTTGGACCCGCGTTGTTATTTATTTTAAATTTATTTGTGTTTTTTTTTACATGCAAAAAATTTACAAGTATTTATATATGAAAATATCAAAAATACCATAAAAAATCATAAAAAAATACTCGAGTGCCACTGTATAGGTAAAAGACTGAAATACCCTCGGATTTCTCCAAAAATTACGAAAATACCACTGGCGGCACGTGTGCCTCATGCGCGGCTACTGTTGGAGGCAGCGAAATTTTCTGGCGAGCTTTCGGCCAACAGATGGTTGATTCTGGTAGATCTAAGGGCGTGGATTCTGATAGTGGAGGGCTCGACTGCCATTGATTGCTGACAAGGGAGAACCGTTGATTTGAAGCTCTGGTTGGCCGATGACTATCACAACCTTTTTCCGGTTAGATTCGGCGGTTAAA